>NW_011967149.1:534237-575000 GCF_000949405.1 Vollenhovia emeryi
CGGTGCAGCAGTGGAGGAACGAATAAGAATGATTTAAATAAGGGTGGCGAGTGTGGCGCGGAGAAATGTACGCTGCTTAGTAAACAAATTTACGAAAAGATCCGAGTTCAAATCCACGGACGCCGCTGGCTCTCTTCGGAATTTCCCGGAGGGAAGTGACAACCACCGTGAATGTCCTGCCACGCATACCCCCTTTAGGGGGTATAGCCCTCCAGATTGGCCAGTTTTCTTCGGCAAGGTTAGCAGCCTACCGAAGATGAAGTAAAACCGAATGCCCAAAGTACCAGAACAAACTGGATAAAACAGGCTTTAAGCTTTATACTCGAGAAAGAAGAAGAAATAAGGGTATAATTGTAAACCAAGTCCCCACTTCTTGGCACGTACGCTGAAGTGTAATAAAGATCGGTCGATTATGTTCTAATCTCTCACTGATCTGGTTTCACTTCGTTTATACGCTACCAATATTAATGGTAAAGCTTTCGTTTCTTTTGCTTGTAATTTTGTTTGCCGATGGCATTGCTGCCCGAAAGATTGTATTCAATGCGCTTCCGCACAGTCGACAGTGGGTAGTAATACGGGCGACAAAGAGAAAGCTGCGAAACCCAAACTGAGAAAATAAAAGCTTTGAGCTCGCGGAGGGAAGTCGACGCGGCGTGTAAAAGCGAAGGCAGAAGAGAGGCTCGAAGGAAGGAAAAATATACCCGCTCCCGGGAATACAGAAGTCGCCCCATCCATAGCCATCATTCGCCACCCGCGGCAGTAAATCCTCAATTAACCGAACGCGTTCTCACCATACTTGCTTATTCATTCCCAGCCTAAAGCGGTACGAAGGTCTGATAGACATCTCCTTGAGCAAGAGACGAGAATAGATTCTAAATGGTCGTGTGGCGCTCTTCGATCTGTCGCACAATATCTTGTCTAATGTTTTATCTTCTCCCTCCCCCCCCCCTCACTTTTAGCATTAGGCGAGTAAGTTTTCGAAAGAAACACTTTCGCGAGAGATAAGCCGAAAGTAGCGAAATTATTTTTGCCCGAATATTTTTTCAGGCGCCGGTCTTTATGCCGTTGGTATTTTTTACCGCGAACGGCGAAAAATATTTTCGGAAGATATTTGACGGTAAATATTCTCCCTTTACGAGAGGAGGACACGCGTTTTTTTTTCTCTTTATAGATTTTTTTTCACGGTGTGTACCTTCACCTGGAATATCGCGAATTTCGTACATCGTGAGCCTACAAGTGTTTTCGTGTGAGCACAGGGAAGTACCAACAGTATCGCTTAGTTCCGGAAATGAGGGGAAGACACAGAAGGGGAAAGAAAACACTTTAAGTGAAGCATTGGGAGTCGAAAGAGAATCGTGTAACAATTGCGGGAGTATACAAAAGTTCGGCGGGGCAGGAGAGGGGGGGGGGAGGAGGGGCAGAGGGCCGCCTCCAACTACAAACGACTCTGTCTCTCTCGTTAAAACTTTCAAAACTACTCCGGATGATGCAAATTACGCCTCCGCTTCCGGCACGGGAGACGCGGAATGTAGCAACCGGTCGGTCGGTGAGAGCCGGAGGATTGTTGCAACAAGTTTGCGAATTATTCGAAAGAAGATACAAATTACGCTCCCGGCGTAATGTCGCTCGGTTGTTATACACGGAAACGAGGAAACGGTTAGACAAATATGAGAGTATCCTTGCGAGGAAAATACCGCGCAGCGTCGAGCGTTTTCTCCGCGGTGCTTCGTTCTTTTTACATCGCACTCGTTTTATATACACGTATATGTATATGAAGATTGTCGGGCGCATTTGAAAAGCTCTTTGATATTAAATTAATATTATAAAAGATAATTAAAACATTTTATATGAGCGATTTCAATCGCAAATTCAACGGTTTCTGTCCTCGTGTCGTTCATTATCGGATATTTATTACTGAGCAATTATTATCTGAATATCATTTTTATCGCGTTTGTATTAGCTGCAAGAGTTTCTTTTGTTTTATCGACCTTCTTGTAGCTCGACGTATATTGCGATGAGGATCGAATGTTACGAGTCGCTGCCGTAGTTGCACCGTCCACGCGCGTATCGCGACATCCGACGTCGCGCGAAAATGGACCTTTAAATTCCGCGCAATGCCCCTTCGGCCTTGAGGCGCGATCGTTGCATTAGTATGCCGCCGCCATGTATAACACGAGCTCGGCAGCCCCCTTCTTCCACGCTGAAGAGCCTGAACATTATTCTGAAATATGACGCCGAATGCCATTCGCCTCCGGTTACACCCGCTCGCTATACCGAGCGGATTGCGATTTCGCATAAGCGAGATGCGAAGCGGTTCCATCTGCGAGAAGACTTGAATAAACCATCGGGGAGAAAAGAATGGGGAATTAAACAGCCGCGTTGTTCGAAAATTTAACTCTCGAATGCAATTAAGAACGAAAATCGTTAACGCGATTGCACGAATGTACCTTTTTCGACATTGTAATAATTACCTATTACATGTAATTATATTAATATATATATAGTGAAAATCTACCATCTTTTATATATATATAAAAGATGGTAGATTTTCACAGAAATATTATTACAACAAGTATTCAGATCTGCGGTAGAAATTATTCTCTTTTGAACTCCGTTAAAAGTAAACGTTTCTCTTCTGCTACGATGATTTTGTTACCGAAGAACGCGTTATAGAATTTATTGTGAACGGCAAATAATTTTGTAAGATTTTTGTCAAAGTCACAACGCTTCTTTAATATTTCTCGCCTCCCTCGGGCGCGTTACAAGCCAAAGACGCGTCCGTGAACTCTAGAGTGTCTTCATTCGTTTTCCCGGATTACGTCCAGGGACCCAGGGAGCCCGGGATCGTCGGTACCCCGGAAGACGTATCCTCGCCGCGTGCTCCTGATAGTCCGAGATATAGCCGCGAATGAATTCGTAATATCCCGGAGGCTTAGTGCCCGTCGTCCCGTCAGTGATCGTGAAGTATGACCGCGCGCGGTCGGGTTTAAGCCGCTGTCGAAAAGAGACCCGACGATGAGCTGCGATTTGATGAAGACGGCGCATTTTTCTCCTCTCGTCCCGTGACGAGAGATTTATATCTCGGACGTCTCGCCAGCGGCCGAACAAGGCACACCTGCGAGGCCGCGCGCTAATCCGCGCGAGTTTTCATTTATCTTTCTGAGCGAGAGGCGGAAGCGCAAACGTCCAATTTCACAATTAATGAAACACAATCGATCGTGATTCTTGCGCCGATCTGCAACGCGCGACACCGCGAGGAGACGTTTGACGCGGAAAAGGAGTGATCGCTTCGCGCCGCGCCTTCGAGAGTCGCGTACGCGTTCATTAAACGTGTCGACGATGAAACCGCGACAAAGCGAAGACGCATCTCCCGCGAACCCGGGGCGTTCTCAGATCGCGGGGGGAAATTAACGACGATAGCGTACACCTGGAATAGCTGAGTTTACACCTGTGCGCAGTTACTCTCGCGGATTCGATACGCCGGCTTAGCCCGACTTACCGGGAGTTACTGCCGGGGCGATACTAGCAGTTCCCGGTATGTATACCAGTAGATAAACGGAATATCTCTCTCGCAGGATAAGGCCCGTTTCATAATACAGTCTCGATATCGAAGAGGGGGGGGGGGGATATCCTATTGTACCCAGTACAAATATAGCACGTCGCCGACATTCAGTGCATGGACTCGACACGAATCGCGGTACTCGAGATAGTATTTATTTCACGGCGATGTAAATGTAAGCTCGGAGCAGAACCGAGACTAGACATTTTGGCGCCCGAGGCCAGAGAAAAAGTAACAAAAGAAATATTTCCTTTACGGCATGTAAAATGTAATATAATTTTAATTTATAGTAGTTATATTTGATATATTAATATATTAATTTTATTAGAACAATTGCCACACTGATAAAAAAATTATCTTAGTCGAAAAACATATTACTACACTCAAGAAAATTATTCATTAGGTGGCTCCTATTAGCTTATTAACTTAAATTTAAAAAGTAATAAATTAAAACATGCATTTCTTCAATTTAAGTATTTATTAAATTTCAAACAGTAGATAATTTTTTATTAAAAAAATTTTACTTTAATTCTATAAAATGTTTACCCAGATATAAGTTTTACAGCGAAGAAAATTGGATTTCTTATTTGACAAAACAATGATTTCATTTAATAAATAGTATTCCCTATCTCATGAAATCTTTAGTTGAATGTAGAAAAATGTAATGATTTTAATTAATTTACTGAATATAATACACAGATTTACTTGAAATTTCACATTTTATTAAAGTATTTACTTCAGTAAAAAAAATAATTTTAAGTAAATCTATTTACTTTGTTTAAAAAAATTTGTCAGTGCATTTTTGCGCCTCTATAAATCTTTTAGAGTGAGGCAAGTGCCCTCGCTCGCCGCACCCTTGTCCCGGCTTGATTGTCAAACGACAGTGATTGTCGACAATTGCGTGAAAATGCACTTAATATTACCAAGGGGAGACAAAGAAGCGATATCCACACAACGTTACTTTTTCCGCGGAAGAGACGTTCGTAAGTACCGAGACAATGTGAACCTGATGCAGGGTTACTTCTTGAACTCGTTCCAAGCAACGTCTGTGATTTCAGAATAGGATTTCGGGAAGGCTGACTCCGACGGAGGTCGTCTCACGAGATAAAGAAATCGTTCGGTCGATCGGCTATTGCCAAATCGGCGAGCGTGGCCCACGTCCGCTCCATGTTTTCCGTTTGATTTCCGATTATTATCCGCCTGAAACACGCACGGCGTTCTTCCGACAAGACGGAGTCCCGAATTTTCTCCTCGGATCGAATAGTTTCTCGAACCTAGCGCTTTTTATCGCTTTAACGAATCGAACGGGCGAAGAGGACGCATAATTTTTTTTTTATTAATGCGCAATGCACAAAAGTGTCATTATGGTTACAACTATATGAAAAATACCGGTGTTGTTCATAAAATAAGCTAATTATCCTACTTTACACACAATTCTGCCCACAGTTAACAGGTATCGATATTAGTTTCGCTAAAACAGCGTTGGACGATATTGGGTACATCGGCGATATTTCGGGCCACTTTAACCTACTTCGATTAACTTTAATCGACGATTAACCCAATCAGCAGTGTCGCCAACACGAAGACTTGTGGTGTGTGTCGTTCTTAACTTAATCTTTTTGATGTACAATTGTAATGTCACGTATTCAATTAAAATACTCTTCTTGAAAACATACAACCGCTTTAACATAGATGCAATTGTTAAATTGTTACGTCAGTACAACATGTTACTAAGGCCCGTTCTACAATAAGTCGTATGTCGCTGTCGGATGTCGAACGCATGCGCACTCGGTTGTCGGCTGTCGCATAAAGTTGTCGCAAGTCGGCTGTCGATGTCGGAACGAGAGATGGTCACCTCCCATCTTTTCTGACGTACGATTACGTTTATAGAGGTTATTTTCTGTTTACAATGGAGTTCTCCTGTGTCGATGAAATTATTATTGATTTCGTTCGTGATAATAAATGTTTGTACGACAAATCTGATCTCAATTTTAAAAATATACTACAAAGAAAAAAGAAATATGGTTAAACATAAGTAAAAACTTAATGTGACTTACGACTCAATTATAGAATGGCATGTCGTAATTATATCCGACATACAAGATGCGACTAGCTACTAGCGACATCCGACAGCGACATACGACTTATTGTAGAACGGGCCTAAGAGATAGATTAAGAACGACACACACAAGTCTTCATGTTGGCGACACTGCTGACTGAGTTAATCGGAATTAGTTGAAGTGGCCCTTGGTGCCATTACCCTATAAGACGGAACAATAAAATTATACACGCCATAGTACCAAAGTTGTTACATTTGACTTTCGTCGATCACGTCGTTACCCCGAATTTTCTATATTTTCAAATCGTCGGACGACGAGATTACACTCGAAGAAGTTGCAAATTGGGCGTTATCATGATCCCACTGTGCCGAATTTAAATGTCCGCATAATCTTTCGGAGTGTACCACCCCGAACGCGACACCTACCGCCCGGCCGGATTCTCCCCCGGGGTAGGCGAGGGAGGAATCGATAAAAACGCACGTCTATATAACCGGAAAGCGTGGCCTATCTCGGATTTTCAGATAATAAGGTGCTATAGTATGCCATGCGGCGCGTTCTAAAAATGGATCGACCCTTTCGAGAGTAATCTCATAAATACGAAGCTTTACGCCCTCGTACACGGAGTGCTTGATACCGGAGAAAGCAAGGGGATACACGGGAGCGGGCGGTTGGGAGGGACGCGAGAAAACGAAGAATAGTGACGTTCGGAACTATTTGTCTGTTGCCTCTCGGGATCCCGGTAAACGTGACTTACGTTAAAAGCCGAGCCCGCGCGTGTGATTCAATATTGACGTACCCCGTCTCTACATACGGCGGGGTGTATCTTTAAACTGTCGCTGACAAAGGAGAATATACATGTGAATGATAAAGGCGGAAAACGCGAGCGACAGCGTTTCCCTCGACGAGAGCCCTCTTTGTCGATCCCTTCTGCCGCCCCCTGCTCTTCCGCCACCTTCTCTACCCGCTAAAGAGAAAAAAAAAGAGGGAAGGGAACGATAAAGTGTTGCATTTTTCATGCCTCTCGTGATCAGTCCTTTCCGCCCGAAGCCTTCCATTACGGGTATTCGTTATTGATGTGCGAAGAAGATTGGAAGGTGTTTCAATTATAATTATGACGGAAGTTCTTTAAAGAAGAGAACACTGCAACGGTCTCAAAGCAGTTTGTTTCGCGGAGGATATAATTTAATAGCATTTTATAATCGGTTTTACCTTGATTCTAAATATAATTTTGATTCTAAACTTAAGCCAACGGCACACGATACTATTTTTCCTACTGGATTGCTTGCGAGAACCAATAAGGATGCAGAGTTTTAGATCAGGTGACTTAAAGCTGAATCCTGATTGGTTCTCGCAAGCAACCCAATAGGAAAAATAGTATCGTGTGCCGTTTGACTTTAGGTAATTTTGTATTCTCAGTCACTCAATATCAAAAGAAGTCAAGATTCGTCTATTTCTTAATAAAGTTGTATATTATAGAGGTGAGGTCTGGAATTAGTCTCTATGATAGAATTTCAGAGGAATAGCCTTCAGAAAGTAAATCTTTCAATCATTTTGAAAGTCTGAAATTAAGTAATAAAAGTAGCAAACAATTTTTAAAGCATAATTTAAAGGAAATATTATATCTAATAAATAGTAAAAGTTTTATTTTATTTATTACAATGAGTCGCCGATCGACGATTCATGACACGAGCAGAATTGTTTGAGAACGAGGATGGAGAAGTATTCCCCTGTTTGAAAAGTAATCCAAGTTCTGGAAGAACCGCCTTAGCCGGAAACTTTTCCAGTTTAGCTGATAATCAGCAATAAATGTCGGCTGATCATTGCCGGTAATTATCGCCTTGAAAAAAGAAAAAAAGCTCGTTTGCCATCGCGTGGGAAAGATCTTGCAAATTCATTATATCATCAATTATTTAAAACAATTGACCCTTTATTTTTGGAGACAAACTTAAATGGCGAAATTTACTTGGATATGCTTGAAAATGTATTGACCTTCTTATCACGCGAGAGTTAGAGAATCAAGTAGATAAGCCCGGTAACTTGCATCTAAATGAAAACTTGACTCATTTCTAGCAAAATGGAGCTCCTTCCCACTGCATAGCTCCTGTACGTCGGTGATTGAACGACAGATATCTTGGTAGGTGAATCGGCAAGCGTAGATTCTATCGAGTGTTCACCAAAGTCTCCTGCCTTGTCGTCGTTACATTTTTTCATTTTACATGTGGGAACATTTTAAATTGGTTGTTAACAAAACTTGAACGACACCCAAGATTTGGAAAATAAAGTAATTAAAGCTCGATTCTTCGAGAAATGATTCTGAATATAAGAATTTGAAAATTTATTTTTTCTTTGAAGAAAAACGATGGGCATCAAACTGTAACTGTTCTTCATTCATTCTTTCTTTCTTTCTCAATTCTATTATATTTCTCTCTCTTACGCATGTACGCGCGTGCGTTCGCACAAGTTGGCAACAAGCGTGCATTTTGATTTTCCCCAATATTTTTTAGTGAAAAAAAAACATTTAAAAAGTAAGTCTTACAGGGTTTTGGGCACAAAGTTATTTGCCTTTTCGAATTTAGTAATGAAAAATATTTTATTCCATTTAAGAAGAAAAAGTTGACCTTGAAGTAATCTTGAAAACCGTCATCTACGCTTTAAAGTCACCATCATACTATATTCCCCCTCAAAATTCTACAACTTTTATATTCAACATTTCTCCATGTACTTTAGGAGATATTGAGGTGAAAACTTTTCAAATAAACGCCCTGCATAGTAGTACTAAAGCATTATACGACATTTCTATTTTCTATCTTTGAAACAATTTTAGAAATAGAATTTTTAAACACATCATTTGCGCGTCTCATCATTACGAGCCAGAGAGACGAATTAGAAGCTCGTCGGAGAGCTGGGAGTAAAACAAGGTTGAGGGCCACTGAATTACTGTTTGTTCGTTACACTTTTGTCCATATATTTTTGTCGCAAAAACTGTTAGCTCGCGCGTGTGTGCGAAAATAAAATCTCGGAAAATTAAAAAAAAATTGTTATGCACATAAAAGAGAAAAAGCGGGCCGCACGGGAGTAGGACGCAACAAATACGACGAGCGCGCTCCGGCTCTAGTGTCCGGTATTTAATCCGCTGTTCGGTAACAATTCAACACGTTTTATCGAGGCCGCCGGGGTAACTCTTATCGCGATTTGTCAGGGGTCGTTTATAACGCGGGCGAGAGTCATCCGTATCGCGGGAAAACGCTTCCGTCTGTCTGTTTATCGCAGCTAGGAATGTGTGCTCCATTCCTGGCCTCGCAACTGCTTACGATGTCCGCCGAGTGCGTGCCACAAATTACCGTCGAGTCAGTAATTACCGTCGGCAAAAAGCGAACCCGTATTTTAATCGGCGCGCAATTAAAGTTTATTGGACTACACGCGATACAATTTATCGTATCGGGGCCTTCCGCGCTCGCGTTTATATTAATTCTATGACTGCAGAGCCGTAACTAGAATTGCAACTAGCTCGCGCTTAATTCAACCCCCCCCCCCCCCCGTTCATGATTCGAACATAGCTGAATCTCCTTTGTAGCATTGTATGTAAAAAAAAATACGATAAATTTCAATAGTTTAATAATTTTTTTCCGTAAGACTTCACATTTGTGTTTCGAGAAAGCGTAATTTGTATTCTTTAAATAATGTTCAACTTTTTGTTGAGGAATACCCGGCTTGAAGACAGATATTTATAAATAAATCCTCCTCGCCCACAAAGTAGATTACAGAGATTATTATCGGGTGGAGACAAGAACGTTTTAATTATTGCAATTAAAAAAATTACTGTTTTAGATGAAGATTGTGTGAGGAGAGACGCTTGTTACAGATTTCTTTCTAAAGGCCTCCACTTTCGCCACGTTGTAATTACGGCACTGAGCGCAATAATAATTTTCGCTGATGCTACGCGAGCCATTCGTTTCCTTCGCGGCAACGAGGCGAGCCCTTTAATAAGGTAGACAGCGCGTAATTACGCGCGATCAGCATACCGGGGAATTGTCAGTGTTGCCAGTTAGGAATTAAGGGCACGCATGTCGCAGGATGCACACGTCGATAGTTTCCTCTCATTGATTCGCACTCGGGAGTCCTTACTTTGTACAGATCTCAAAAGGGATGTGCCCGACAATTTTCCCCGTCCGACCCAGCGAAGGATATTTATGAACGGCGATTATGTAGAAATAACATCGGTCGAGTCACGAGCCGCGATTAAAATATCTAATTGAATGTATGATTAACGAACGCTGTCAATTTGCTGTAATCGATTATGCTCGGTAAGACCACCGCGAAACCATTGAGACAGCACTGCAGTTGTACACGGGATGTTGTAGATTGCCAGTGTCTTTTTATTATATTAATCGATAATAAAATGATTAAACGTAAAATGTTCTTTAAAATTAATAATGTCGAGTCATCGAAGGTTTTTAAGTTAATTAAAACCTCGAGGGCATTCGCAAGTTACATTTCAGGAGTGCAAATAGATTATTAGGTCAGCTCTCATTTAATTCAAGACTGAATTCAAAAGGAAACGGTAAACTAGGCTAAATAAAACAAAACATCGATGTTCTCTGTGGCGATTATTATCGTTGCCTTCGATGCTTTTGTGCCGAATAATAAACAGCGTAATTACATAAAATTTTTCCCACGGCTCAGCCACATCAAAGAGAATAATATCGCGAACGATCTCCGAGGAAGCTTGAATTTTAGCGATTACATTATTGAATACGGACGCGCGGCGAAAATTGTAATTCCAATAAAACGAGGAAGATAGGAATAAAGGAGGTGCACAACAACGGCCGTGCAGATTCAGTCCTCTTTTATTTTCGCTTCGAATTATACGGTTCCGTGGGCTTGGTAAAAAGCGTCGTGACGGAGCAATTTCTAGATTAAGAAGACACGAGGCCGCAAACTGTTTTGCGAAATTTTCAGCGGCGTGGTATTAAGAAAATTTTAATACACGCGCGCGCACCACGGCGGAGACTCGGGGAGGAAAATTAAATGCGTCCTAAATAAAATAAAAGCGCGCATAAATTAAAAATGTCGCGACTGTAATAGCTCTAACAGTCTCCTCGCGAGTCGCAGAATAAATGCGCTTTAAAAACGTCGGGGTTGAGTCTCGGCTTAACTCCCGTCCAAGTTGCTTTAGACATGATTATTTATTGAGAGAATGAAGGAAACGCAGATTAGATAAACAAAAGTTTACATCTTTAAATTATTTTATTTTACTATACTACATATAATTGTAGTATATATTAAAAAAAAGAAATAGAGAGAGGAGCGCGAAACTTGATTTTCGAGTTTTCGGAATTAGCGATAAGGTTGAGAAAATCATCTCGTGAGCGACGAATAAAACGATCCGGTCATTTTACATTTCAAAACCAAGTTAAAAACACGATATACATTCTTCCTCTCGTAAACGCGCGTCTCGGTCGTCTTGGATGCTTCCTCGCTTAATCGGCGCGTCAATTGGCGAAATCGGGACGTCTCAATTCGCGCTAATTATCAAGGTGAGCGAGTTTAGAGAGCGCGGATCGCTTCCCATGACGGCGGCGCGAAGGGAAACGAGCGCGTAAAGGGAGAAAAGGACGGACGGTGGGTCTCCGGCGCGCGATAAGCGAACACGAAGTGAAGAAGCTCGAACACGTTGCACCGGGGAAATTACGAGGGCCGTCTCGCGTATCGCGTCTCGACGGGAGATCTTAATTGGGTCTGTAAGACCCCGGAATGCGGACGACGGACGGGTCTCGCGTAATTGTTTCCGCGCATACCTACGCCGCTGTACGTGAATCGTACAGCTGTAATCGCGCGTCGCGTTCCTTTCTCGTCACGCGGATCCGCGCCGTGTGATGTCTGTGCCCCAAAAGATTCGACGCGATCGACCAAAGGAACATAATCACCACAGTCTTCCAGGTATCCCTTACGCGCCCATATATACACAATTAGTCTCCTGCGTAATAAATATAGCGTATCTGTCTTTTATCCCATCTCGAATTAACTTAATAAAACAGGCGCGAGTCTCATAATTCACATTGTAAGGAGCTTACGGTCATCGCAGCTGTCCCGGAAGGGAGAATCCGCCGTGAAAATTAATATACGTAAGTGTAATTATGCAATCTCACGATCTCCGGGCTGATGGCTCAACTTTAAACAGATACTCGTCGCATAATTCACATTCGTAAGCGGCTTACGCTGTTACGTATTAGGATCGTCAAGAGTCTACCGTGAAGTCGCGAATTCGATTAACACTTAATGACGGAATATCGCGATCTTCGCCCGAATTTTGTGTAAAACGCCTCTCGCGTACGTGCGTGCGTGAGAGGAACTCGGGATCAACGTTCAGGGGCATGCAGGCAGCCGCTCTTAGGTACCGCGACGCTCTCGTCCTAAGCTCTACGCATTTAAATTCATTGAAGCCAGAAATACAACGTCGAATAAATCGCCGCGACGTCAACCGCGACGTGAAATACGCCCCTTTGCATGCCGAGCGCGACTCGCCGTCTCTCTCTCTCTCTCTCTCTCCCCCTCTCCTCACCTTTCTCGCATGTCGCTTATATTATCCCACACCGATGCTCCCGCGGGCGCTATCTCTATCTTCTCGCCTGCGGCTCCCGAGGGAGCGAAATAGAATTCTCAGTTTCAATTCTACGACCCTCCTCCCCCTTGCACTCGCGTCCCTCCTCTTTCTCTATCCCGTGTCCCTCCGCGTCGAGATAGATCAAGACTCGCCGAGGATCCTCGCCGGCGACCCTCGTCGGAGTATCTCACCTCCATTCCACCTCCGCTTCTTTCTGCCCCCGCAGGGCAGGTATTTTATCGAGATCAATCGATACGCCGATACGATGATCTCCGAATTTCTCCTCGAGCGCGCCCTTATCGCCGAGCGCGAAATATTGCGCGGATAATGACAAGCTTGCCCGAAACGAGCCAACTTGCGAACAAAAAATCCCGTGAGAGGAAAAGAAGGAGGAAGAGGGTGCGTATTTGGAATACACTCCTCTCTCCCGTCGTGTTAAGATATCGATTCCAGGGAATAGAGCGTGGACCCCCGTATCTCTCTTTATTCTTTTTTTACTCTATTCACGCCGTTACAACGAGCGGAAAGGAGCAAATAGTCGCGCGTGAAATTACGAAGATATCGGAGAAACAGATTAAACGCGGGTTCTCCATTTCCCCTGCTACTTGAAGCAGATATCCGCGCTGAGATCTGAGTAAAATCGCCGTGGTAATTGAGGCTTACCGGTGAGAGAGAAACGTCTCGTTGACACTTAACGCGCGCGGAAATCCCCGGGTTTCGATTGTGACGGCGGGAAGCCCGGCCCGACGAGAACGGTTTCGGTTCCCCGTTTTTGCGCGCATTCAACGCCATCGCGCGCGAGTTATTCCCGTCCGATTAATCCCTACGTGCCCGCGGCAGCGACGCTATGATTGGCACGCATGATTGTAACGCGACGTGTTACGAGCTTCGAAAAGCGTTGGATTAATCTCGATGGACGATGCGGCGCGATTGAGTTGGTCATCCCCGCGCGCGCGCGCCAGATAATACGGCAACTTAATGACGATAATCAGTGGAAAGTGACTGCAAATTGCTCACGCTTCGCTGCATTCGGAAAACGTGTTATTACATTATATGTATATGCAACGGCGCGGCAACGTATTACTTTACATGCGTCCCGTGTGTCCTCCCTACAAAAAGTCTCGTTCGCACTTACGTTAGCACGGTCGGTTACATCTAACTTTATCTTCCGATTAATTAATATACCGCTCCATTTCTACTTACTCACCCTCGCTTCGCTTCTGAGACGTTAACTTTTCGCAAAAAAATTGTGTTTATATGCAATTTTTTACACGTCTGTCTCGCGTATATTTAAATATTATTATTTGCTCGACGATAAGCGAAGACTTGTCTCGAAAGATAATTCCATTTTAATGCGGAAAAAAGTAGGAATGTCCAGGAGTTATTTGCGAACAGATCCTCGGTGAAATATCGGCGAAAGATCTCTCGCCTCTCGGGAAGATTTCGCGCAGCGACCACCGAATAGATTGCGAAACTTCCCCCGCGCCGTAAATAACTCTCTTGTAGTCCAGAAACAACGAGATTATTCTTGAAACTTGGAGGATATTTCAAGAGAGAATCTCGAGAATGCCGAACATAAACGCCCGACAGGTCGACCTATTTTCCTATTATTAAACCTCAGCCTGACACACGTCTTTCTCGCCGTCCTGCGCGAAGGGATCGCGCCAGGAAGGGGTAAGGTGAGACGAGACGAGTCTCGCCGCCTCGAAAAATACTCTCAAAGACACCAACAATTACCGACGATGAAAGTAACGCGAGTTTCCACTCGCGGTAGCTTTGTAGAGCATTTCTTGCACGACTTTCGATACTTACGCTAACCGCCGAAGGCTAAAGCAGGACTCTTAACCACATGACCGGGCGACCGCAGTGTCATGTATCCCTTCCTCATTTGCGGTGCGTATCGCGCAAACGTGCGGTTTGTCGTTAAAAACTAACCAGGCGGAACGCTGTCGAGACAATCCTGAACGTTAAGGCAGCTCGCTCCTCTTCGGAAAAACCTCGGCCCCTCCGGTATTAAAATATTATACCGGTGTAATAATCGTGTCTCATTTTACGACGCGACGGTGTTTTTTTCCCCCCCGGGAGCGTACGGCGTTTGATAAATTCGGCGCTTCTCCCGGGAACATCTTCCATTAGTCCTGCCGAGGGTAAAGTGGCCAGGCGAGGCTATACGACGACACACGGTATAAACCCGCTGTCACGTGCAGGCGATGCGGCACGGCGCGTTTTCTTTCCTCGCGTTTTCACGCGCGCGCGCGCGTACTTCTTGGCCCCGTACCCCGTTAATAGCCACGGGGGCCCGTGCAAGTGACATTCGGTTGAACGATTTAATTATCGGACCGCGCGCTTCCCGTAAGTGGGCGCCATTAGACGTAATGAACCGGGATGTAATGAACTTTAACGAGCGCGCGACCCGCGCAACTTCCCCCTTGCCCCTTCTCCACGCGTCAATTTAGCGATTATAATAACCGCGATCATCGTGATCTTTGCTTCGCCATCTAATTAGATTACGCCTAGGACGGTAAAAGTCGCTTCACTAAAGAAACGGGGGATCGTGAACTCGGAAGTTGTATCTTCGAAAGAGCACTGTTGACAAAAAGGCGCGATGACCAGTGCGGACTTTCAAAATAAATTAGACAATTAGGACGTTCGCCGCCCCGATCATTTTTCATTTATTTAGTTAATTTCGTGCAGCTTATACTAAATGACGATTTCTTTTTGGTTTTGCAGTTACGGCAAACCATCCGCCCCAGAGACCATGGATTCCATTAACTAGGCCCAACAGGTCAAGACCAACATGTGAGTATTCCGTTTAAGCCGCTTATATCATTAGATTAAAAAAATTTTCTATTTTCACGTTCAGAATAAAATAAGTAAACAAATATTCCTTATCTCGACTGGTGAACTCGTTTATCAGGCAGAATGAGATTCCATTTATTTTTCACGAACTACGCTGACTTTTCATTAAAAAAAAAACGACGAATTAATTTATTAATAATTACACCGCGTCACGAAGTACCATCTTCCGCTAATCTACAGAAACATCAATCGTAGATTCGAGTCGCGCTAATCTCCTTCGCGATATAACGCGCGGTAAGGTTTTCATTAACGGACTCATCAACATCGCTTCGCGCCATCGTACATAAAAATGCGCGAGCCGCGCTGAATCGATACGTAATGTTTGCAACGGCGTGCACGACGCGTCGGGAAGGTAACGGGCGAGTCTGAGGATAACGTATGGGAAAACATACGGCTGATAGTGAATAATGTGCCGCTGTGACAATCGCACATGGCGAGTCAAAATATGACGAGCGCGCGCGGCGAATGCGACGTAAAGCAAATTACAATTTACGTCCGACGGTGTAATAAATTCACGCACTAAAGGCCACGCGGCGCCTGCCTTCCCCTCGCGCCGTGATATCGGACTTCCCCGTTACTTGGGTCGTTACTTAAGGCTCGACGCCGAATCGCATTTATGCCTGTACGAGGCGGTAATTGCGTTTCGTCAAATTACCGAAAATCGTTTCCGCAATCACGGTCGAAATGAAACGTTTCGTCAGAAGTGAAATATCGGGGTCTCGTTCCGTCATTGATGCCCGCCTTGGGAAATACGAGGCTACATTTTACCAAGTACGTGCTTTGCATTTATGTAATTAATTTTAATAATTATGTTAAGTGTATTGCTGTAGCATTCCCTGATCCTCTGGTCTCCTATAAAATACCTGTTTCGATATCAGAATCCTTGAAGGCATAGACGAGCCGAAGGTGGAATTTTTAATTATCGAATCTGTTAAAAGTGTTTTCCTTATTTTTCAATCTTCTGAAATGGAAATCATGAAAGTGGCAGAAGTCGATCGTGAGATCACTAATATTATTCTAATTTCTTACCGTTTGTCTCCTTTTAGGAGACACAAATCGACACAAGTTAATACACTCGAGCACAGTCTGTCACTGTGAAACGAGAAAGATTTAAAGAACAAGATTTTAAGAAAAGGTTCTGTCGAAAAAAGATTTTATCAAAATACTTGGAGCGGAACTGCGTTCTTCGGTCAAAAACACAAACTCCGACTCTCCTCCTGAGCAGAGTCGAAAAGTGCCGATTGAGTTTGAATTAAATTCTAAATGGAAAGCGACATGTGTCAAAAAATGACTGTGTTTTCTAAAAGGAAAGCAGCTTAAATCATTTCCCATCAGCGAAAAGAAAAAGGCGAGGGGTAAACCGCTGACCAAAATCATGTACACCAATGCCTGCTAATCCCCGGTGGGCATTATTTTTTCTTATTTTATCTTATCTTTATAACACCACAGCAAGGCCTAATGTCCAAACTAATGTCCAAAAAATGTCCAGTAATGTCGCAAATCTGTACACTGCAATGCCCTCAGCGGTTTACCCCTCGGTAAAAGGTATAGATTAAGTTGAGACGATCCAGAGAAATCCCACGTGCACTTGTCCGTCCCAGTTCTTCGAATCGAGGGTTCGCTCGCGCGGCGCGGACGTCGTCCAGGGTGAGCCGCGTAAATTCGCCTTAACGCGTCCGGGCGATGGTGGCACCTTGACCATCGGTCAACGCCGACGAGTTTCGCGGCCCCGGGGCGCGCGGTGCCGCGTCGCGCCGCATCCCGTCGCCGCCGACGGCTGTACACCGCACCATCTGGACAGATTTATTGCGCGACACGGGCACGGCGGCGGCGGTCGAGGTAGCAGGAAGAGGGTGAAAGAGGGAGAGAAAGCGTCGGGGAGAGGTACAAACGGCTGGCTGGCTGGTTGGCTGGCTGGCTGGCTGGTCTGCCGCCGTCCAAAAGGAAGCCATTGTCGGCTCGCGCTGGACGCGATAAATCATTTCGCTACGGTTTACGCTATTCATTATTTACGAGGAGGCCCATTATACTTACGCCGGTCGCTGATTAGTTATACCGTTTCCACGCATATGCAGATGCGTATTGTTGCGGCTCTTCGACAAACTTGCGATTGGCGCTTGTGTTATTGATATGTTTCTCTGATTGTTCTTTCCCTCCCTTTTTTACCTTGGCAAACGAAAGATCAGGAACGTACCTCGATCTGCGCTTTGCGAGCCGTAGAGCTTGCTATCCTGATCACGGCGATACAGTTATGACTGAACCTGATTTTAAACTTAATGCAAGACCTGCGATCTTTTATGTTACATGCACAGGCGGAAAATTGTTTTTAACTCACGAAAAAATTATAATTGACAACATAAATGTTTACGATATGTGCATAGCTGTTCCCCGCGCGGGCATGGTATTTACTTCTAGGCTGTTAGATCGCCAGTCTCGATCACGTGTACGTGCAGTAAGTAGTGATTTATCAATAATTTAGAGAGGCACTAAAGCGGGGAAATGGCGAATAATTTGGCGTATCGCTGACTTTACCTGAAAACATTACACTTTATTTTAACGGGAAAAAAAACGAAGCAGGTCATTAAATTCTGGATAAATTACAGATGCTTCTACCAGGTCATCTAAAATGCGCTCGTCGGAATTCCCGCGGGTGAACCTCACGTGCAGGGTGTATCGTAAATTGCGGCAATCAACAGCGGAAACGCATTTTCCGAAGTATTTAAAGACAATCTTCTCGAAGAATCGAAAATTCCATTCTAGATTATAATTTAGATTAAAGTTCAATTAACAGACGGTCCGTTTAATAGAAGGGCTCGGGCGAATAACATTTCATTCTTTAACTCGAGAATTGTATGTTTACACAGTTGAAAAATTTGTGTTAAATTTAACAAATATCACTTGTCCCAAACGGTCCACACAAATTTTTGTGTTAATTTAACATAATGCGGATATATTAAATGATCACACTAATACTCTGTTAATATTTTAACACAAAATAAATGCAAATCTCAAAATAATTTGAAATAAATTTTGTGTAAAGTTAACGTATCTTTAATGACAAAATGAATTAAAAAATTTAATTTTTACATTTTACAGATGTAATAAGTCAAATGACGGTTCGAAATGTCTCTTACTTATGTTATATATTATAGAATAAAATCGCCATTTTATTCTGTAAATTTTAACAGATAAATCTTGTTATTAATAATATAGAACACATGTATTGTGTCATATTAAAAAATAAGTAGACATTGTGTTGTTTTAACATTTCTTTTCAGTTATTTTAATAATTTTACATTTGAGATCAATTATGTAACACAAGAGCAATATGTTAAATTAACACATGAATGTGTTAAACATTTAACACAAAAATTTTAACCGGCATTTTTTTAACAAGAAAACACAAATTTTCCAACTGTGTATACGTAATTCAAGTGTTATATGGGTGACAGTTATATTATTTTTATGAGTATAAGAAAGTATGCAATTATTATACTTGTAATGGATATTAAAAGTAAAGTAATACATACATTACGTTTTAATTAATAAACAATCGTAATATACATATTGCAATTGTAATTATAAATTATATGGAAAGGACGTTGTACACGGAGGGAATTTTCTTTTAAAATTTACCCTAAACATCAAGTAATCGTGGGACCACATGGCATTTTGAAGAATTTTATGCGAGTTTTTGAAAATTTGACCATACATTTTACTAGTAAAATATGCATCAAGTATAATTATTAGTACAATGTATGGCAAAGTTTCACAAAACTCCCATAAAATTCTTCAAAACGCCGTGTTGTCCCGCGATTACATGGTTTTCGGGATAAATTTTAGGAGAAAATTCTCTACACGTGTAGATTCGTCAGTGTCAAATAATTAGACCGTCTTCGAATTTCCGTCAAAGAGAATTTAACGTCAAATCTATCGACGATCCTTGCTAATCGTTATATTAGCTCACATTACGCACCCCGCATATCTTGTCTCGAGAAATCCGGTATACTGTAAATATACACTGGATTGGAACGCAGACATATCATTAGTAAACGCTCGTGATCGCGCATCGCGTACCACAAGAGTTAAGTGAGAGCGGAGTCGTGCGAAACACCGCGCCGCAACGCGCGGCGCGTTACAACCGCCGCCGGTGGCTGCGTAATCGCTCAATGCGCGCCGCCTTGCGAACGCGGCAATTTAGGAATTACGCGTGTGCGAACGCTTAAAACCAATTTCGCCGGGAACGCCGCAATTATCGCGGCGACCGGACGTTGCGCGATTCCGCTGTACGCGCTCGGGGTGGTAAGGTCTCGCTGCCGCCGCCGCTGCCGCCGTCGTCGTCGTCGTCGCCCACCGTTGTACCGCGGGACACCCCGATGCGAATTATCCGCGTGTACGCGTTCCGGAACGCGCGGAATCCCCGTCGCTCCGGTGATGGGGATTCACACGTGCGCACACAGCTCCACCGAGCACCGCCGTCAGCGATACCCGGCGGTGCCACTTCATAGAAGATGTGAATTTCAATTTTCGGACAACGCGCTCGAGTCGCGCCTCACACCTCGCTTTACGTAGAGAATATATTCGCTCGCTCACCAACACATGATAAGAATTAGTTTCTTATCTGTCAATAAATTAAATATTTACAGGTTGTTTCTAAAGGATGCGTAATCACCCCGAGTCGAGTATTTGGTTCCGGAATCTGCCTCAATTATTCGGCTCTGTCTTCATTTGGACCTCGGAGTCGGTTTGAAACTCCAATTCGAGGTCCAGATGAGTAAAACAAATTGTGTTTAACCTCATTCTAACCCTCAAAGAGAATGTAATAAAATATTTCACCCTCTTTGAATCCTCTCAGGCCGAAGAGGATCTACTAAACCTCTGTTGATTACACTCGCATTGGCCTCTTTACTGCTAAAAGGGAAAAATTTTTAATTTACACAATTAAAAGCAAGTAGTTTACTTACTGTATAAGGTAACAATTTTACGTACAAGGTGTAAATTTACTGACGTATGTAAATATACACCTTTAATAGATGGCCCCAATATTTCCCACTATAGTAATTGTAATTTTACAATTATACTATAAATCGAGCGTCAATTTAATTAGATTTACTATTGATTTTAACTCGGGGCTGCATTCCAAAATCGAAGGAATTTATTCGGCGCGCAGTTTGCTGGATTGAGAAAAAGATGTATACGAAAGAAAACTAGAATCCGACACCAACTTTGTGTTATTCACATAAAGCGATCGAATTATTGTTATTAGTTATTTTCTTATTTCTGAATCTTTTTTTTTTAAATTATCGACTCGACAATTTGAGTGTCACACCGTGATTTGGTCGCGACTCGTTATTTCGCCGATCGTGTCGCGCGGGAGGACGAGAGCGCGTGTCCCCGAACGCCTCGCGCTAACGCGGCGCAAAGTTAGCGCGGTGCCGGACAGACCCGTGCAAATTACTTCTTGCACCTCGCGACGACCCTCACAATCATACTCATTACGGTGGCCCCGTACATGGCTGGGTCGGGTTCTACGGGACATGGAGCAATTACGCGCCATTATCATTCCGACGCTTGTAACTGCTTGCGCGCGCGCGATTATATTCTTATTAGAAATCGTTATTGCCGTGGCGCGCGGTAATCATCGCCGTTGCCGCTTTTGTCGTGATTATTACCGTCATCGCCGCGTCGACGCGGCGTTACACGGGCGAGCGAGCGAGCGGTGCCGCGTTTGTTACTGTTAGTTAATATCGCGCGAAGGGCCGGCCATTACTATCGCGTTCGCCTCGCCGTAGGATCATCGCCGTAGCCTGTTATTTAATTACCGCGATTATCCCGATCTACAACGATAAGTAATGAAATAATGGCGCCCGGGCGTAGGATTCGTTTGGATTCTGGGACGAGGCGGTCGGGTGACCGGCATCGCGCTTTCCTCCATTCATTAAGCTTAAAATAGTGCCTAGTGCGCGAGATAGTACGAAAGTCAAGCTTTTGTGTGTAAAGGAACGTTTCTGGTTGTTGATCAATTTAATTAATTGATAGACACTGTTACACTGAGAAAAAATGTTCCTCGGATAAACCTGCAATTATATTTAATCGGACATTTTTCTCAATGTACTGTTATTAAATTTACGTCGCAGCGTGCAGGTGAATTAAAATTTATCCACTACGAAATTTTTATCAGATTGCAAAAACGCTTCCAATAATCGTAACATGTATCGCGGCAATGTATACGAGTATAAAAAAAGATACGCTCGCGTATCTCGCGATGTTGCATAGATATGTGTGCCACTTTCCTCCGAATGTATCCGCGTTCAGACGCGAGCTCCCTTTCTGTCGATTTATTTCGCGATGCATTTCCGCGAGGCACGCCGGCGTTTATGCATTCGCAAAGTCGGTCGGGCGTTTCGATCCGCGAATAACTCCGGTTACTGCCGGCGCGCGCAAAACCGGGTCGGGCTCTTGAATTTCGACTTCCAGTCGGCCAATTACTCGCGGGCAGATTTTTACGTTGTAAATATCCCACCGCTGCGGACTGGAGATTCGCGGTAATACCGATTTACGAGCCAACTATTTCGGCGTGTGCAGCTGCACGGGGTTTGTTGCGCCGCAAAGTCGGTTATTTATCGTCACGGGGACTCTTCGCAGAGGGTTGATCCCCGCTCGGAAATTTCGGCTCAGCTCGCAAGCACGAGACGCGCCGCGCTTTATAAAGTACCTCGTGGATCGCAACGGAGCCTCCGCGGCGGCCGCCGGCGCCCTTTCGACTCGAGTGTTTTTCAGATGCGCCTTCATTAAAAACGTTGCTCCGCTCGCCGATAGAAAATACGACGGCGACGTCGAACCTGCTAATTTATTAATCCTCAAGCTATACTTTAGCCGTTTGTCGAGCGGGACATCCGGTGCGAGAGCCGAGCGGCGGCCTCACCGGCGCGGCGTGTGTAAATTAGGTAACCTGTTCGGATCGTCTCTCGTGGACTGGTTTGGCGACTCTTGAGGCAGGTCGCGGCTCGGCATCGTTGACCTCGGCGAGGATGCCTAGTCCGTGAATGGGCTACCGCTCGCACGCTTGCCATTGACTGCCGTCGCCGTCGTCGTCCGCAACGTAATACTTGTGGCTCGACACAAAGCGAATCGCACTTCCCTTATTACTTTAAACACAGTTTCCTCGTCTTCAATTTTCTTTTAGATACCAATTCTTTAGATTCTAATTCGCGCACCGCATTTCGCAGATGTTGCGACAAAGAGGATTTTGTTTGCTCACGAGATAACGGGCTTGCCTCGATAGCAATCACCTTTTCTTGATTATCACAGTATTGTGTGGCACGAAAGTGACGGATGACTAACATTTAAACTTTCTTCGTTAATATTAAAATTGTAATTCACTTTCCTAGATGTACTGAAAGCACCTCTTTTGTCATGGCGCAATTAGCCCTTTTATCCTAACGCGCACCCGCAACGTGTGTAGCATTTACGGCGGGTCGTCCGCCTGTACCTGCCACTCGGCCGAAGTTCGGCAAGTGTTCCTTCAAGCATATTCCTCCGAGCTGCTAAAACACTTCGTAGATTAAAGTGATTAACAGGTTGGCTGCCGGCAGCCGACTATGCCCCGAGCACACACCGTGCCCGTCGAACTTTGGCTTACGTCTTGCGGAATACCTTGTCGTGCCGGCAAGTTTGCCGACACGCACTCGCAAAATACTTTTACGGCAAGTTTCGCTAACCGCTTAGAATGCACCTCATTATCGCGCCCTGTTGATAACGAAACTGAGAACTCTTTATCGAAGGGTCCCGTTTGGGAGTATCGATCGGAGTAATACCGAAATATTTCGATGGACTAATTTTCCCTGTCTCGGCCAGGCGACACGCGCTTGCAATATTTATTTAGATTTGTTGGAGAATTAGGCGATTGTTAAAATTGTTAGGTACAATTGCAGAGTTCCGTTGAAACCTGACGTAGGTGACTTGAACTGAGGAAATATTGCTGAAATTTGCTACGTTACTTCCTCGACACAATGTAACCAACAGCATTTATCTCACCAGATGATACTGTAGTACTATATCTGTTTAGATGCACTGTCGGATGCAGAATATATATATGTATATATATATATATAAAATTAATATTGGTCGGCGAAACTTGAGCTTGTTTGACTTAGTTCGTTACCAATAAATGCGCCGTATTTCGAGAAGTGATCACGTTTCGCTACCTCGGGGACATGATCGTAGATCGTAGCGGTGTGTACTATAACTATTCGGTAACTTTGGTTATTATCAGTTTGGACTGGCAAACCCCGGATTAGCCTAATCCTTTCCGAAGCAGTATTCGTCGGCAGAAAAAAGTCTGCGGACATTCGCTCGCATCGATATCGTAATCGCATAAAGCGTTAAGACATCGCAAGTTTCATTTAAAAATAGAGAAGTAAAGGAAAGATGAAGCGAAAGAGATGAAAGACAAAAGTAAAATTTTCATTTTCCTTTTTCACTTACGATTATCTTTCACACCGTCGCCCCACCGGATAATTTTACTTTTGAAATGTTTAGAAAGTAAAAACAAAGTATCTTATTAAAGGAAGAAAGAGAATAAAGAATGTATTAAGAAATTTTCCTGGTATCGCAGACATTCGCGAGAATACTGATTAAACAAAAAAGATTCACGATAGAAGCGCTATCGTCTTCCTTATCACAGTCGTCGCGAGCGATAGAACCGCCCCTCGAACCCGATGTGTACATCGTTGTCTTCATCTAAAGAGCACGGGGGGGGGGGGATAACGGCGGGACGCCCATTAACGACGCATATCTCACGCAAGATCGAGCCAGAATAATGCCCTCTTAAGATGATCACCGACTTAGTTGGCGGAAGGACCTGTCGAGATGGTCGTGTTAACAATCCCCGGAGAACGAACGGGGCTCGAGGGAAACAAATCGGTGAATCGTTAACGATCGTATTTATCGGGAGGAAGCTAAATTAAAAAAAAAGAGCCGGCCTATCGGCCGGGTTTATCGCCGCGTCCGTCGGGAACGCAGACAGATAATTAAAGATTAAAAGCGCTCGCGCTCCGCTCCGCGCCGCGGAACGCCCTGTGTCTAATACGCAATCAGTGTTGTCTCACATTTTACATTATCTTACGTTTTGCATCTCGCTCCGGTAAAAACCGATGGAAATAATAGGCATCTCATTAAGCGTTTCGACGATGAAGAAAAATTAGTCGCGTCCTGTTACGCGATGAAGAGCGGAGGGATCGGCGTTTCCCTGCGAGGAGCGAATTCGCGTTCGACCGAATGATTAACGGCGTTTCGGTAACGGCGGTTTCGGGCGAATCCGAGATGCCGATATTACCTTTAATCGTTTCCCCCCTCGCCGGCGGCTGCGATATCGCGAGCTACTCTCGTAGTGGAGTTCGCGTACGCGTTATTGGATTGCGGCGGATACCGCGGCTCAATTATTTACACTCGCTCTCCCTCCCTCCCTTTCTCCGTCTCTCTCTTCTCCTCTCTCTCTCTCTCTCTCTCTCCCACTTTGCACGGCAGCGATCGTATTCGCGGTAATAGAACCGCTGATTTATTGGCTTAGCTCGGCCGTCTATCGCACGGGCTGCGTTCAAATTAGTTCCAGAGTATCAACGGGAGATGTGTTCTTCGATGGCATCGAAGTACCGCACCCCCGCCGCCGAGCTGGTACCCCGACTGGTATATTAAGTGAGGAGATTCGGCAATTAGTGCCGTGAGTCGAAAGATTGACCTGCTAACAAGCCGGATCGATAGTATAGCGCGCGCGAGCTGCTTTCCGAAGCGGAAGAACGCGTCTGAGATGGAACGGCCGTCGTAAATGCGCCGAATGACGAGGGAAGGCGCGTCTCGATGTTGCGCCCTCGCGCGATTCGCACTCGCGCGTTCGCTCTAATCACGGTATTATACTACGCGCGGCGGATAACTCGCGGAGTCGCGCCCGAGAGACTAAGCGAGGCAGAGCAGCGGCAGAGAAGAGAGACGTCGGGAATTTATGCAGACAGCCGGGGCGACGTTGGCGAGACAGCTCGCTTTATGCTGATCCTCTTATCCCGAGCCGTGAGAATCCGCGCGCGAGCGAGCGAGCGAGCGAGTCTAAGCGTGCAACACGTATCGCGTTTACGGCACGTGGAACGGGGAGAATCGGAAGACGGGAGAGCTCGAGGAAAATAGGGAGACGGCTTACGAACCGAGGCGTGAGGCCCGCGGAATCAGAATCGCGAAGGAAACGAGCGCGCCGACCCGCGGCGCGGAGTAAATCAGAGCCTTCCGTTATTATTCGCGTCGCGACGGAAACGATCTGCGGACGTTACGTCCTTCGTGATGGCAAGCGAGTGGAATAACATTTCCGACGAGGAGAGAAAGAGAGAAACAGATTTTTATCCGGTAAACGAGATGAGTCAGCGATCGAGCGATCTCCCTGGATTTTTTAACGATACATATGTTTTATTTTAAAAAGTGATCAATTAACTATAAACTCTCGATGTTAAAATTAGGGAGTGACAAGGTTCTGTATCCGTCAACTTTGTTTAACTTCCATTTGCATTGCAATACTCTACTTTGAGCCGTCTTTAGCGACGCGGTAACAGATAAACAATCTCACGTATGGCTGATGGCAGAGAACGATCCGTAGACGCTTAAGATTGTCTTGGTCGTAGACGTAAGGCAGAGAAAAACGTAAGTCGTAAAAGGCTATTGTGTACGACTTACGTTTTTCTCTGCCTTGCCTTACGTCTACGGCTAAGGCAATCTTAAGCGTCTACGAATTTTGAAAAAAAATCATGAAATTTCCATTAATATTCATAATCGGCAAAATGTTAAATAAAGTATAAAATTCAAATCGTAAGTGAGAGTCAGCAAAGAGGAGCGAAATCTACTCGTCAAAATAAGTTCAGAGAACGTGAGATTAACCAAGTGTAGCCTTGGAAAAGATAACTGAAACGCATTCGAGTATTTAATCGGTAGAGGTGGATAAAATTGAAACAATGATACACTTAAATGATAACAATGATACAATTAAAGCAGTGGCACGGTCGCAATTTGACATATTTGTTTTCCGTTACATATTTGTACGTGGAAAAAAGAGTGTACAGAGCGTACGTTTTGTTGACTGTCGCAGGTATATTCACGGTGATGTGCTACAACGTGCTGTGCGACAAGTACGCGACGCGGCAGATGTACGGCTACTGCCCAAGCTGGGCGCTGGACTGGGAGTACCGGAAGAAGGGCATCCTCGACGAGATACGGCACTACGCCGCGGATATCATCAGCCTGCAGGAGGTCGAGACGGACCAATTCTACAACTTCTTCCTGCCGGAGCTCAAGCACGACGGCTACGACGGCATATTCTCGCCCAAGTCCCGCGCGAAGACGATGGCGGAGAACGACCGCAAGTACGTCGACGGCTGCGCGATTTTTTACAGGACCGTCAAGTAAGTGCATTCCCCTGTATCCCGCCGATATTCGCGACGCAGCGATAATGCGTTATGTTACGTGACGGAAACGAAAACGGCAGGGAGGGGGGGGGGGAGTTAAATATGGATCGCGACGAACGCTTCAGTCATAAGCGTCACTTGAAACAGATTGGTATTCATATTAAATGGAAAGTTTACGATTGATCGCGTCAGTTTCTCTTCGCGTCGGTGTGAGACTGGAGATTCGACATACCGAGAGTAAATGTATCACAGAATCTGCCTTATGAAAGCTTGAAGGTAGATATATTTATTTTTGCTTCCTCATGGAGGAAGCTTATTGTGCGCTTTAAAATGCTCACAAATCATTTTCCAATTTTCACACTATAATTCTCCAAGCTTCGTCTATGAGGAAGCCAAAACTTCTAAAAAATCGTGCCCAGATCTGGAAGCATTATGCAACTTTGCAAATTTCCCCTTTCAATTCCTAAAATTCTTGAAAAATTAACTAACTCAGCCTTGGAAGTTCCACCTAGGAACTTGCTCTGTAAACCTAATCAGTAAGCAATCTACAAATTTTTAATGTGTGCCCTCTTCTAGCTTCCTCTATGAGGAAGCCATTAAAAATTTCCAATTCTTTTTTTATAAGATTTGCGCTCTCCCCCCCTCTCTCTCTCTCTCTTTCTCGATATGTAATATAATACATAGACAACCAAGTTTATCGATAACAGTCTGCTACAAATATGGTCGGCAAAAAGGTACAAGTTTGATACAAAATCTAATACATTTAATTACCAAAATGCTAATAAAAATAAAGCATGGGAATAAGATATGATTAATAATGGCAAAAATCAAGCTAATGTACTTGCTATATACAGTTTAACGTAACTGTATTGTTAGCAAAATTTTTAGCAATTATACGTATAATTTACATTTCAGTATTTTACTTTTTATTCCGTTGCCGTAAGTAAGTTTCATGATAAGGGCATACATACTCTACGTAAATATATGCGGGATGCGAAATGAAGAAGATTGGTTTTTGGCTCGTGTCGCTACGTCGATTTTTCGCCGAGTTAGAGCGTTTTAAAAATCGGGCGCGCGCGCACCATTCATTTGTGAAGGCCGCGCGAGTTTTACGCAAGTAGTACGCGAGCGTACTACGTCCCCAAAAAACTGGCATAAAAACATACGAGGCACAGCTGTTCGGTAGTAAACATCGCCGCGCTAGACGCCGCATATACGCGTCGTCTGCTGCTTCTGCCTTAGGTTAAGATTGCGAGTCGATATAATCGTCAATATCGTCGCACAGAAAAATCGTAGCGAGATGAACCTGGTCTGGTTGGAAAGCTAAGATTTCAGCGCTTCTAACGAGATAAGAATCACTTATCTCGAATCATTAGTTTATGAAATATCGTCAATTAATTCTGAAAATAAAATTAATTTTGTCCCGAGATCGAGATCACGAGTCGATATAATCACTAAGATCTTCGCACCGAAAAATCCTAGCAAGATGAACTTGGTCTCATTGGAAAGCTAAGATTCCAGCGCGTCTAACGAGACGAGAATCGCTTGTCTCGGATCATTAGCTTGTGAGACATCATTGATTAATTTCGAGAATAAAATTGATTTTGTCCCGAAATCGAGATTGTGAGTTAATCTCCGCACAGGTAAAACAGTAATAAAATCTTCAGTTTGTTTAAAAGCTAAAATTTTAGCGCTTTCAAAAGTGTAATTTACCTTGAATAACTAGTTCGTAAAATATCATCGATCAATTACGAAAATCAATTTTGTTCTGAAAATCAGTCTCCATCTCTTATAGTAGAACTCACTATAGCTTCGAATTCATTATTATTATTTCACGCATAATTTTTACTTCAAAACCATAATTCTTGTAATTTTAACAAATTAAAATTAGAATTTTAACAAATTAAAAATGTTTAGTGAATTACGATTACGTGGATATTCAATATAATACGACAATCACACATGCGACAATTTGCTTGCTATTTCTAATGTATTTTACTTCAACTTAAGTGGAATCTAATCGTTTGTATGCAATACAATGCAGTTGATGCATTGTTATAAATTTTTCTACACAGTACAAGCAGTTTATTCATTTTGTAAGTTCAAGACTATGATTTACAATAATTTTATGCTTTGTTTCTCTTTATATACCTTTTTAAAGAATATTTCTAACGGACCGAGAAGAAATAAAGTTCTGCAATATTATGATATTCGTAAACAAATGTCTATAGCATCGATAGATATATTGTTGTAAAGCGATGTGATTTGCGAAGAATTTAGAGTCGTTACACGCGAGAATTTTTATTCTACTTACAGTCTCATAACGCGGAGGGATGTCGCGTTAATTTGTCATTTCTCTTTGCATATTTTCTTATCACACTGTGCGTTCTAATTGGCTCGCCGGAGAAAGAGAAAAATGATTATCGATAGTCTAGACGCTCCTGCGATCGTTCGATTTATTAAGAGGCGTGGTAATTTAATTAATAAACGCAGGACGGCGCAGCAGAAAACGCTGTCCGATGTAATACAGTTATCGATCACGCGCAATCGAATGCCTCGCGAGTAAATGCGCCGTGAAACTTCTCAAAGGATCAAATCGATAACGTCATAACGCGTAAATATATTGCAGCAGAAGCGAGGCAGTGAAATGTTAATAGACAATTGATTTTTTAAACAATTTATTACCCCGGTATATTTATCTTTTATAATATTTTACCCCAATATATACGCGTCTCCGATTTCATCTTGCATTTATGTTTTCAGTTTCAAAGAAGTACAGACGACAAGTGACGACAATCTGAATATGAAATATTTGGTATGCGGACGCTTCGTTGCTTTGATACAAAAAGCGTTCGGTGATAAAACAATTTTTTAATTATTCGACGTTGCCGTTTTCACGAGGTTCCACAGGTTCGATATTCAATTATTTTGCGTCAAAGATTATCGTAACCGCCTTTGCGGGATCAATTATAGAGCCGCTTATCACTGTGTCGATACTGAAAACAACGGCGGCTTCCCAAAGCGCGACATTTAATTCCGAACGGGATGAAAGATGCATCCGCTCGTAATTTAACAAAGCGTCGCGCGCGTGTCTGGCGTGTAATAACGTCACGGTAATCCAATATCGCGTCAGATAGTAACGCCGCGTCGTAAATCGCCGTCTGTGTTTAATAGAAAAGCGAGCGCGCCGAGCTCTCGCGAGCGAGCACTTTCTCGCATTCGACGAGCAAATTAACTGGAAATCGATGGATCGCTCTGCAGCGAAAATAATATCCGCGCTCGAGAGAATCGAAACCGTGCAAGTCTTCAAAATCAGCTCTCAGGAGAGAAATAACAATAACAATACTTGTGAGAAACCGAGATACGATAGAAACGGGCTTTTTGAGTCATGCCGCTCCAATTATATTCCGCATCAATGTATTCATTTTTATTATTAAGGTCGATATTTTTGTCTATTTAAATTAACCCCCCCCCCCTCTCCAAAGGCTCTTGCAGCCCCTAGACTTGTAAAATTTTTAAATGTCTTGAAATTTCCATCGTAATTTTTTTTCCTTTAACTGAAACTCAAATAGCCCCTTCTTATCCTAAATGAATGATCTTAAAGAAGCGTGAATAAAAGGGAGATCCAGTTAGCTCGAAATTTATACGAAAGACGACATTGAATATTTGGGATCTTAAGAATAATCCCAAAATTGCCGGGTATCGCTATTCTCTCTCGACCATTTACTCGGAGACAATTTCTTTTCGCAAGAAGCGAGAGAGGACCCGACAATCCCGTGCTCATTTCCTCTATGCGCGTCGCGCGTAGACGCGATACAGTTTCCGATTTCAATGAACCTGATTTCGATATCGCCGCGCGCACGTTACCGCATCGATACGCACAAATTGCTTTTACGACGGCCATCGAACGGGGCGGCGTGCCCAGCTGCACGGTGCACATTGTCTGTGACGCATTAATCATCGCGCCCGGCCGCTCCTCTGCCCGAGATATCTATTTCGACTGATGCTTATTTTCAGAGTATCACGCGGCATAATAGCAGGTCTCCGCGATATCGCGCTCGCAGTGCCGGCCCCCGAGGCCATCGGGACGCGATTAATGCGCCCGTATGCATACGTCGCGCGTAACGGCTCCCTTTATAACCCGCCGTCGTAAATAGGCGAAGTAAATGTCTCTCTGCGTGACAATATTAAGGTCGATGGCGGCGAACGTGCGCCCTCTCTCCGTCCCGCTCGTTAAACGTTCCGCGGGCCGTTTTAACCACCGCATCGTTTGGAGTATTAAACATGCGTTCGGTTGGTTTAGGGGGCGAGGCTCGTAACTCTGGAAAATACGCGGGGCAGAAGTTTCGAGGTTCAGTAAATTATTTAACGATCTTCTTATCGTGCCCTTCCGATAAAAACTATCTTCTCCTACAACCCGAGTCGAATATTTAGTACCGGAATGGGCCTCAATTATTCTGCTCTGTCTTCACTTGGACCTCGGAGTCGGTGTGAAACTCCAATTTGAGGCCCAGATGAGTAAAGAAATTGCGTTTAACCTTATTTTAACCCTCAAAGAGAATGTCACAAAATATTTCACCCTCTTTGAAACCTCTTAAGCCGGAGAGGATCTACTGAACCTCTGTTGATTACAACTGGCCTCTTTACTGCTAAAAGCTGGAAATGGCGACTCCTTTCAGGCCTATCTGAGGTGGAAAATTCGATATATTTTCTCCGACATAAATACCTCAGTTAGACCACGTTGCTCCCAAAACTTATACGAGGCTAAACTGAGGCCAAAATATTCGACTCGGGAAACGTTTTATTTTATTAAGACACGTTATTAGAGATATTTCCGTATGACTCGGCGTGAGGCGGCGAGGAACCATCGCCGCACATGTCGAAATTCGAGATTGAGCGGCGAATCGCCGCGCGTTGGTCTGACCAAAAACGATTCGTACTACTGCGACGCGAGACCGCCGCATATAGCTCACATGGTGCTTTCTCCGCGCTTTATCTCGTTCTCTTTCCCGTCTCGCTGGACCGGCCGAAAGTGAAAAAGAGAGGGGGAAAAAAAGGAGGAGCTTACGGTCGCTTTTACGGCTCGCAAAGACGCGCGGCCGTCGATTTCAATCCGACTGCACAACGCGACCAAATCGACCGAACCAAATCAGCGTTCACGCGATGAGCGTAAAGTTCAACTTGCGTTCAATTTCCGCCTTCGGCGCTCACCCCTCGATCATTCCCGGCTTTATTGCCTCGTCGCGGGTTATACGGTGCGATGTCGAAGCGCCGTTTGGAAAAAAAGAAGAAGAAAAGATCGGAGGAAGAGCGGGGCGAGGGGACTTAATGTTCGCGCGGCAACAACGTCAGTGAAGTTCCGCAAACCGTTAAGCAATACACATTTTTCTGGCGCGCGAATTTCATCTTGAAACGCAAATAAATGCAATCTATTGTAATTTTAATTATATCAGATTATACACAAATCCTGTATTCCGAATAAAAATTCCAACCATACCCCAAATATCTTTCGCAATCTTATAATAGTATTAAAGCGACGTCCTTTTCAATTTCAATAACGAAAACCGAGAACAAGTCAGAAAGCTGTTTGAGACAGCGGGGAAAAGTCAATTACGCATTCCGGGGGATTTCCGCTGTCGACCCTCTTTCTTATTTTTGGCCGGTCCGCACCAAATCCTCTTTCTTCTCCCTTGAGCGACACTGCGGATGACGTTGATTCAATCTTGTTTACGAGCGAGGAGTGGCTGGCCGCGGGCGGGGGGGGGGGGATGATGGCTCATATAATGGGTCTTCGGAGAAGAATATATTTCTCAGGCATACGTGCCTTACATACCGCGGGTAGGGCGCAGGGTAGAAAGAAAAGGAAGTCCGGGTATTCTACATCGCGTACGTGATACGCCTCGCTCACGAGCTCCCGCTCCGACGCTGCGACGGAAATCGTCGCGCGTCCCAGGACGACGGTGTCGCGTCCCGTCGTATCCGAGTCTTATCGTGGGCGCAGGCGTCAAAAGTCCCTCTGCGCTCCCCACGGGGCGAAATTGAGCCCTCCTGTCCGGCCATTTATCGGGACCTGGACGACCGATTGAAGAAGAAGCAGGAATTCCTTCCCCGGTGAACTCGACCCCGCAGTGGCAATCGACACTGCGGCCCTCCGTTGCGACGATAGGCGAGATAAATCGAACCTCCTGGAATTATCTCTCCTGTTTTTGACGGTCCGCTAAATTCTACTTATATCTACGGACTCGCTCGAATACAGTTCTGCCATTCTCTGTCGAACGTATTATATATTGCTCTCGCTATGTACCGGGATACGTGACCTAATTGTTTTTACATCCGTTCGTTTTTGTTCTCTTGCAGATTTTCTTTGATAAAGGAGCATTTAGTTGAATTCAATCAATTGGCGATGGCAAACGCGGAGGGTTCGGACAACATGTTGAATCGTGTTATGCCCAAGGATAACATCGGGCTCGCTGCATTACTTAGGACTAAGGAAGCTGCTTGGGATAACGGTGAGTACACGTCGATATATTTCTCAATTGCAATATTCATCTGAACGAGATCAATATCTCTTCTTGTCGTGTTTCGCAGTATACGTGACTAAGGTAATATCTTATAGCGAGTCAAATATCGGTCTGTAATTCAAATTTGAACGCTCGGTCGAATATTCTCGGATTTTACCAATGTATGGTTTGAAGCTGCTTTCAGTCAGCAGAGGAGAAAATATACAGGATGAGTTTTAAAAAAAAGAACTTATCACAAATCATCAAACTCGCTTTTGGATGAGAAAATCGAATCGAATCCAACGAGTATTCTCGTAGCTTTTCAAACGTGAATCTTTGATCGCGTTATCGCATCCACACGTGGCGCGGGGCATGAATACGAATTCATTTGGATATTTCAGCGTTATCAGCATTATCGAGAAATAATCTCGAAACGCGCGAGAGGGTTAAAGATAACGTGAACCGTCCGCGGAAGTGAAAGGAAAGCGGAGAATGTAGTTTCGATACTAACTAAAGCGCCTGCCCGTTTCGCGCACGCCCACGGTGAATAGCGCGTATCCAGCCGCGTGTTTGCACACCCTGAAACACGAAAGTAATTAACGCGCCGGTCTCCCGGTAACCGATGAAGCCGCCAGACTACTACCGGACGTGCAATATACAGAAGTCCGCGTTTTTCCCGCGGCTCGCCGGCCGAGGAAGTGCACGCGTCCGATGATTGAAGCGAGTAAATCGAGCACGATACCCCGATCCGATACACGTGCACAGGGTGAGTCAATAATATCGCCGCGTTTCTGTCGACTGATCCAGGCAATTTTTTCTTCTCAACGAGAAATCCAAATCCTCGGCAACAGTATTTTAATTATAAGGAATCGGAAGTGTCGATATTGCCGAATTTTTAAGCCGTACTTATTTTCTCGAAATTTGCGTTCCCTTCAAAGTACGGGAATATATTTGAGCAAACGTTTAAATTCGATGACAGGGAGTCCGTTCCTGTATCTTACACTATGGTGAAAATGCTAACCGTCCCCTTTGACAGAAACAAAGCCGCGCTCACTTTTAGCATCTTCGCTATATTGTAAGATACAGAATTGAACCTCAGGTCGCGTATTCTAAGTTTAAGTCCGGGCCGAGAAGATGCCGCTCGGTCAAATCTTTCCAAGAAAAGATCGGAGGGAGCGTCGGCGAAGCGCGGACACCCTGTATAAACGACGTATCGCGGAATGCGCGAGCAAACCAGGCCCGAGATTTATATAGCGGCCCAAAGGTCGAGAGCGGCTCTTACGGCTCACTCGGACGCGTCGGAACGTGCTCTCGTTAATGAGCCATTACCTACGTTACATTAATCCATACCGGGCGCAACGACCGGCTGGGAAAAAGCGACGGACCCTCCTCGCTCTCTGGCGCAGGGAGGGTAATCGATCGCGTCTGCGAGACCGGCGACTCCTCGCAGCCTCTTGCGCGCTTCCTGCGCTGCGGTTAACACCTGGTTAGCTTCTTGTATATTGCAAGTTATTACTATGAGGTAGACCACTATAGTGGATGCCAGATTATCAAATCGTCTCGTAGTATTTCTAATTTACGTATGCGCACGCACACAATTGTAGCGCACACAGCTCTTGGAAGGAAGACTGTTACGAAGGAAGATTTTTGTAAATGTGTACCAAATTTTTTTTAACCTGAAAAATGCTCGTTATCGCAATTCCTTTCTGTAATCGTCAAAAAATTCTCCCTGCGAAATTCTTACTGGTTGTGACGAGCATTAAAAATTTTACATTTTTTAAATGGAATTTGAGAATTAAACGCAAGGAGAGCGCCCGTTGCCAGCAAAAGCTACGTGAATAAATTAGCGAACGACTCATGAAAGTTATTAAAAGATAATAGTTAACTCTCATAAAATGAAATTTATTCATAACATATAATAAAACACAATGGTTTCGACTTGGCCATCCGCAGCAACAATAGTTTGAGGAGCAAGAAGTATAAATCGCGATCGAGCATTTTTAACAAATTACTGAAAAGGTCGAGAAAACATAACGGGCTTGAAGTTTAGTTGTTCTTTTCTCCGTGTAAATTGTTTCCATTGTAACTACTGACTTATTTATACAAGAATTCAAGAAGCGGTAGCGCGATTGCGAGTAAATATTTTTGCGGACGCTCGTAAAGAATGAGCGAACGAGCTCGCAGCTGCAGAGTCGCAGGAGTATACTTCGTTCTTCGGAGTACTCGAAAAATGATGGAATCTGCGATCTTCATAGCCCAGAGAATTCCCTCGCAAATGAGATTAATCGCCGAGTTCTGAACTCCTCCGAATTTCGCGGAGTGTTCGCGTTGCACTCGCGCCGCATTTCTCGCTTTGATGCCGTCGCTCAACTTCCCCCCCCCCCCTCCCGTGCACGCGCCTAAGACTTGGCCAATCGAGTAATCGCGAATAATCAGAACACGCGCGTAAACCAAACTCTGCTACAACCGGCGTTCAGATGAGCAAACAGCCCAAATCAAATATAGCCGGGTGCGTTCACATCGTTCTCTCGATGAATCTCACAATGGGCTCGGCGTGTTTCTGTAATTCCGACATTTAGCCAACTTTTCACGCCGCCTCTTTCCTCTCCGCTTGCGGCTGCGTTAATCGCGTGGAAAATGACTTGACGTCGGTCCTACGTCAACCCATAGACATAGCAATACTAGACCGAGCATGAGACGCCAGACCTGAGGCTCAGGTAGAAAAGAATGAAAAATAGGTGCCGTCCACCTTTCTCTCTCTAACGAAAATAGAAAGAGAAAGGTTGACGGCACCTATTTTTCTATCCTTTTCCACCTAACCTTCATTGCTTAAAAGAGAACATGCACGGTCTAGTATTACTATGTCTATGCATCAACCGACACTTTGAGATAATTCCAACAAAGTGCGTGACGCGTAATTGTAAAAGATCCAAGCGGCGCTTTAGCGCGCTGGTCGACGTTTCCTCGCGGAGATAGATGCGCTCGCGCCGAGGAAGGATATCGAGATTAGATCTCGATCGAAGAGCTAAAATCCATGTAACCATGCCAGTAGGGCGCGATTAATGATCCCTCATGCTCGAATACGAGCAAACGCGAGACACGTCCCAGGCTTTATGTGGGGGGGGGGGGACCCGGGCTGATAGCCTCTCGGCTCGGCGCCGTGAAAAAGGATCGTCCGTTCCGGGAGGGAGCATCGCCGGGATACGCGGGCCTCCATCGCTCGGACTAATAGTGGTACCATTGGCGGTACTAATAGTCCGATATCAGCTGCCGGCTGCACGATGAACGATGCGCCGTCGTTCGGAGATATGAGGGGATCGTTTATTCGCCGGATTCTTTTCCGCGCGTAGAAATTTAAAGGCGACGTCGGAGGAACGTTAATCATTCGCCGCGCGCTCCGAGAGGAGGAAACGCCTTCTCGGAGTCTCCCCGATAGCGTCCTCGGTTCTCCGTGCGATAACGTAACGACCATAAAGACGTCGCGCGCCCGCGCGACGTGCCGCCGTATCTCCCTGAATTCTGCGCGTCATACGTGCAGTCTCGCGATGCAATCGCGTATCAGATGCGAGTGCCGTAATGTCGAAATTTTAATTGGAGACAGACCCTTCGGTCGCGGTTACGATTACGGTTGCCGCCGCGCTTATACCGCGCGTTGTTTACTCCGAAGTCACAGTTGTTCCCTCTCAAAGTTTACGCGCATCCTTTTTTTCCGCGCCCCGAGGATAGAAAAGCAAAGCGCCCGGCTTTACGCGCGGTTAACCGGATGAAAGTTTCCTCCGACTTAAAACGCCGGCGAAACTCGTTCGGATCCCACGGGATTATTCTTCCGTGCCGACGAGGATATAGCAACCGTCCGGCAGCCGAACGGAATGCATTTAGATACGACGGGGCGATACGGAGTATCGAATTTCTCGACTGCGAGGAAACCGGAGAAAAGAAAAGAGAGAAGGAGTTTAGGAGTTACTCGTGAAATAATCAATTTTGCCGCGCGATTACGCCTTGCAAAATTAGAGGCTTTAAAAGCGCGACGTAAATTTCAGCCGAATTGAAATAAAACAGTATCATCGTACGAAGAATTCGGGTGCGTTTCAAAGACATTTCCTCGAGATTTCCGTACATCGAATATCGAACAATTAAAACGAAAGACGTCTCAAACTATTATATTATTCGATGGGTGGAAGCCCAGAGAATCGATCGATTCAACAAAATCCCTTTATACATTTGGCATAATATATCGCGAGCTAAAGATTGATAAAAGGATGAGTGGAATGCTCCTTTTCCAAGAGAGAGAGAGAGAGAGAGAGGGAGAGAGAGACGCGTCCGCTCGAAACGTGGGACGCGTCCGAGCGCGCGTCGTGTAACGTTACGATGATTCGCATTTCCACGACCTCGTGGCTATCGGCAGATAAATCGCCGGGTAATTGAATTCGCGAGCGAGCGAGTAACCACGGGAGCCCCACCCCACACGTCGTCCGTTACACGCGGGACAGCTTGTCGCTTAATTAATCGCGCCTGGCGACGCGACGCGTCCCGCGACGAGACGAGAGGAGAGAGCGCGCGTACCCTTCGGAAACGCGCTCGCTCGCCTCCCGCCCGAGGCGGAGCGACAATCGCGAGCGGGCTCCCCTCCCCCCCCCTCTCTCTCTCTTTCGCTCTCTCGCCAGCTTTATAATACTGCGAAGAGGCTGCGAGGACGCCAATCCTATCTCGAATGAGTATCTCGGGAACGTGTGTTCCTCCGCGTGTGTCACTCCGCTCGATTTTTCACAGATATATTGAATGCCGCCGTACACTGAAAAGTCCATAACTCTGTACACATGCATGTATAAGTAAGCGCGCGTGGGTTTGGTATCTTTTCGCAAATTTTTTCACTTGAGGCTACTCGAGACCCTCCTACAGACCGTTTCATACGTACGGATAGGTCTCATTGACACTAATAATAAGTAATTAGTAAATAATAGTAGTAATAACCGACAGCATACGTAATTTATTTCGTTACTTAATATTATTCACTGGCACATGCATTGCGCCATACGTACGTTATTCGTTATTCTTAGGATAATAAGAAAAAGTGAGGTTTAAATCGCAGTAAAACGGTGAGAATTGTTGCCTGTGTAAAATCTTATCATTTTGTCTCGCATTGAATTTCTCAAGAGACGAGATTTGAGATCCATTCTTCTAAAAATGAGATCCACGAACATTTTTCTCAATTCGCTCCCACGTGCAGTGAAACTTTCATCTTCGTTTCATCGACATATGAAACTTGTCTTGGCTATTGCGTTTTGAAACGCCCTGTGGATTCGTCGGAGGATTGACGTATCGGCATCGGGTGTCTCATTAAACACGTCAGAACAGTCTAATTGGATAGGTGACTCTTGAGCAATGATCGCAAAGACGAAACCAACTCCACGCGAAATGACGCTCGTAATCATTCACGAGCGCGCTTTAATACCGGACGCATCATTCTTCGCATGAATATTAATGCAAAGTGAGAGATGAAAAAGAGAGAGCGAGAGGCCTGCGCAAAATGACGTGGCGCGGCACACAAGTCAATGCGCAATTAGAAAGACGAATCTGTTCGTTTTAATGACACGCATTGGCATTTAATTATTTTAAATATCCTGCAATGCCATTTCTTCGAGTCTCACATCGTCTCTTCTCTCTCTCTCTTCTCTACGTCTTCAAACGCAGGAGAAAAATGGAGGAAAGTCCTCTATTATGAGATAGAATTCGAATGTGAGATAGCAGGTTTCAACGTCCAAATTCAATCACAACAAATCTTTTTTCGCAACGATTACACGTTCTAACGATCAGTTTTCCACGAAACGGATTTCGCTCCAAGAGCAATAAATTCATGGTGGAACCAACAGATGACGTCTATTAATTTAGCCGAAACTCCGCTATCTCATAATGGGGGACCTTCTATTAAAACGCTCCGTTTCTGCTCGCGGCGTGACACTCGTTAATTTCTATTCAATTTTGAGACACGCGAGAGATTTTTATCCAATTAATATTATGTACTTTCTTAGCCCGCCTTGTTACTTTTACGTGTTTTTTCTTCTGTTTTTCATTATTATTCAAAATACCAATCGGTCATCAGTGTAATTTCTTTACTACAGTCACTTAGGAGTTTCGAAGTGGAATTAGTCTCGGATTGTGATTCTTGGTAAAAGGCAGTTCGCAGAATTCCTGCCCCCCTCCCCCCCTCTTCCCTCCTATAAAACCTTCTCTCTAGAGGGTATTCGGTGGCAGAGAGAGGGAATCGATATTGATTCCTTCAGTAATTTACGAGACAGCCCCTCCCCCCCCCTCCCCCCGGTTCGACCTGGCGACTGCGGGTTCGCAGGTTCGATTGTCGTACAACCGCTATCGAAGGCACACCTTAACCCTCTATTCTAATCTGACTTGATTTACACTCCGGAATATCCGTATTGCCGATGGCGAGCAGCCGCATTACCGGACTCTCTCCAATCTCGTCGCGTTACGCAACACGCGACCGAATAGCAATATACTCGCGATGAACTTGGACCGTGCGCTAGGAATACTTTACTGTCCGTGATTCAGAAATGGTGTACCACTCGTTCGGCGTGTGATAAATATTTCATTTATTGCCTTGTACAAGGAATGGATAACGGTAAAGGGATAGGCAATAAAATGCCATACATTTAACGCTAAACGCTAATCGCGCAGTAGTAATAATAATAATTTCCTTCTTCCCCGTGCGAAACATCGGCCGTTTGTTTTCGCTCGCCGGACAAGGTGATTCTTGAGGGACGTTGAAAGAACATAGCGCGGGAGATTGGGAACGCGAGGCGAAACAACTGGTTTGAGTAGGGTTAATCTGTAAGGCCCCGATAGTAAAAGCGGATCCTCGCGGGCGCAATTAAACGGTGAATTTACGATATTGTGTTCGAGAGGACAGAGTACACCCCCTTTGGATTTCACACGGGGGTATTAAATAACGATTTTTGCGTCTGATAATCCCAGAGAGAGAGAGAGAGAGAGAGAGAGAGAGAGAGAGAGAGAGAGAGAGAGAGAGAGGGGGGGGGGGAGGAGCCAAAGGAGAACCGACGCGAACTACAACGGCAATGAGGAAGAACTTAGAAAACTGTTTAATCCTGAGGGAGAGTCGCGATTTTTTTGCATTAAAGTCGATTGCTCGAAAAATTTGAGAATTATATTAAAAAGTTTCCATGAAGTATCGTGATTCGGTTAAAAGTTATCGGCTTCGAGAAGCTTAAGTATAAAGGTCTCTCAATTAAATAAAGTATCAAATTTACGATCGAACCCGATAAATAAATCAAGTTTTTCCTTTATTAGAGAGACAACGCGGCATTTTGAACGACTTTGTGAGTTTTGTGAAATTTTATGCATTTTATTAGCAATAATTATATTTCAGAAAACTCTAATAAGGTCTTCAAAATGCCACGTTGTCCCACGATTTTCGGGGTAAATTTTGAGAGATAATTCTCGCCGTGTATATACAGGGTGTTATGTAATATCCGCATCAACGCTTATTGTGGGATAGAGTGGACTAGACTAAGTCGAAAAGTCCTGTATCACTTTGCAGGTTTTGCAATAGTTAACGAGTTATTAATTATTAAAAATCGCTGCCTTAGGCCGGTCCACTGCCCAATTCAAACGTGCGGCGAGATCGATCGATCGTTACAACTCTCTGCGCGCCTAGTAACGATCGATCGATCTCGCCGCACGTTTGAATTGGGCAGTGGACCGGCCTAA
>NW_011967149.1:575324-590131 GCF_000949405.1 Vollenhovia emeryi
CAATTCAAACGTGCGGCGAGATCGATCGATCGTTACAACTCTCTGCGCGCCTAGTAACGATCGATCGATCTCGCCGCACGTTTGAATTGGGCAGTGGACCGGCCTAAGGCAGCGATTTTTAATAATTAATAACTCGTTAACTATTGCAAAACCTGCAAAGTGGTACAGGACTTTTCGACTTAGTCTAGTCCACTCTATCCCACAATAAGCGTTGATGCGGGTATTACATAACACCCTGTATATATTTTTTTTCTCAACAATTATCGACAACGGCGAGTAAATTATCTCACGGAACGATTAATCGATCGAGAAGGTCAGTGACACGGGTTAACACGCCGATTTCCGGTAATGGAGGCACTCAGGCGTTAATTTCGAATGACCATCTCAGGATCGTACCGTTAGCATCTCCTTCATCGCGAGCAACTTTACTTCCTACCACGTGCCGGGAATTACTTAAGTCACGAGTGAGTTAATATACCGTAAAGGTTGAATCGCGGCTGTGTACCCCCGCGATATCAATTCCGCTCGCGGGGGCGAAGGAGCAATCGCGTACCACACAGGCCCCGTGAAATCGCCAAGCTTTTCACTCCGGGCTGCTATTGACTCTCTGTCGCGTTTGCACAACTTTATTCCCACGTAAACCCTCCGTTTTCCAACAAAAAAAAAACGGAAATTACGCGTCTGTATTGAAAGGCTCTTCATCATCGGCCATATATATATTTTTTTAATACGGACTCGGAGGAGGATTTGAAAAAAAAAAGTACCGACGTACACTCCTCTCGCTCTCCGCTCGTGGAACGCTCCGCGCGCGTACTTGTTGCGGCAAAGTGTTTTCTAGCCGGGCGATTTCCAGCCGGCCGGCCGGTCGGTCGGTCGGTCGGTCGGACGCGGGGAATTTATCGGCACCGGAAAATAAATACGGCATTAATCTGCTGTAATTGCGCAGATACGGGAGAGTATCAGCGGCGCTAATTTACGGGCCTTATTACAGGCTCGGGCCGAGCCGAGCCCGAGCTCTCGCTCCGAAGATTCGGGATTTACACTCTCTTAACGCTGATGAATGTTCTAATTGTGTACTGATAACTTGATATCGCAGCGCCGCGGTATCCCGCTTCATTTCACCTTAATCAACCCTCGCAATTAATAACGCGCAGGGCGAGATTGTGAATCGAGCTGAAAGACGACGAGCTCCCGCAGTTTCGCGCGGGTAAAGTCCCTCCCCGAGGGGCCCCTTTTGCTCACATATTTAAGGGGATGCTGGAGTGATTCTGCACTTTTGCACCTTTCTAACCTAAAAACTGTCAGTTCGCGGAAACATTTGTGTAATATACAAATTAAATGGCTTACGTGTACAGATCGAGAGCAGCTTGCTGTTCCGGCCAAATGAAAGAACAATATGGCATCACTGAAACTAAGTTTGTAAGGCTAATAAAAAATAATAGTGAGCAACACATACATACAGTACATGTAGTATGTGTGTTGCTCGCTATTATTTTTTATTAGACTTACAAACTTAGTTTCAGTGATGTCATATTGTTCTTTAATTTAGCCGGAATAGCAAGCTGCTTTCGATCATCTGTACACGTGCCATTTAATTTGTGTATTACACAAATCTCTCCACGAAACAGACAGTTTTAAGTGCAAAAGGTGCGAAAGTGCAGAATCACTCCAGCATCCCGTGTAATTATATAATTCGAAATCGTCATAAAAGAGGGAAGAGGCGCAACGCAGGAAGATTCAACGATCATTGGCGAAGAGAAATGAAGAAAAGAGTGGAGTGACGTTCATTTGAACGCGTTTGAACAGTGCGTTTTAAGGTTACGTCCCAGGCAGCAACGTCACGTGATTTTCACGTTAATTTTTGGTCAGTCGTAACGTCATTTATCCTTTTATGAGTACGTAATAATAACGTAAAAATGACGGGAATAAGTCACAGCCCACAGACGTCATAACGAAACGTGAAAATGACGTGTTATTATAACCTTTTTACTCTATTTTGACGTAAGAAAGACGTCATTTTAATATTTTAGAAAAAATAAAAAATATATAGTACATATTTATTTTACATTTATTTATTGCTGATATGTAATTTATCCGGCACAAAATGGCAATCGGCACTGCGCGACGCACGCGCGGGCGCCAGATTCTGAGTAGTTCGGCCAAAAACTCGGAAGCAAAATCCAGTCTCGTAGGGTATAAAAGGGTATAAAGGGGTTAACCCACTGGAATACTTCCCCTGGCTTCCACGCGGGCCTCCTTTTATACCCTACGAGACTGGATTTTGCTTCCGAGTTTTTGGCCGCCACCATGCGCGGCCTAGCGGCGGTCGGCGAACTACTCAGAAGCTGGCGCTCGCGCGCCCGCGTATTATAAACGTATTATAAACGTCTTTAAATTTACGTTATTATTACGTTAGAATATTAACGTATCTTAAACGTCAGTTATTGGGTATATGACGTCGAGGACCACTAATCACTACTTATCGACGTGATAATCACGTGACGTTGCTGCCTGGGCGTATTTCCGAAACCTGCTTCTCCGAGGAAAACCTTACTCGACGGCCATTCCGAAACCCTCTCGGGCGTTTCTCATCGTTTCCGCTCCTTCTCTTGAGTAAAGTTTCCTTCAGAGAAAACGGTTTCGAAGCCTAAGAAAAATTACACGTACCTTGTACTCCCTGTTCGAGAAACGTTGCTTCGCAAGATGCGGGGGCAGGTTGCCGCTTTACCGAGAGTCGCTACAAGCGCGCTGCGATCAGCTGCGATGTCCGGTAACAACGTCGTCGACGTTACTTCGCAGCGCTGGATCCAAACCTAACCTAACCTAACCTGCGCCACGGTCGGTGTGTGTGTTGTCTCGAGTCGCTCGGATCCCTGGCTGGGCCTGGCTGGGTGGAATTCGCTGAGAGACAAGAACGAGCGCATCGATAACGGCGACGGGATGTCCGGGTACGCCGGTCAGGACAGCAATTACTGGGCCCAGCAGCAGCAGTCGCCGCCGCAGCCGCCGCAGGGCCAGTTCAACTTCGAGGCGTCCGGTTTCGGTCAACCTAACCAACAATTCGAGTTCCAGACGTACGAGCAGATGCCCGGCGATTACTCGTACGGGCAGAAGAGCTTCCTGGACCCCACGCAGAGCCCGTACAGCGGCAGCCTGTTCGCGCAGGACGACTATACGAAAGGTAGAGAGATCGGGACGCGTCGCGCCCGCTTGTCTCGTCCTCGAGCGGAATGACGCGTGTGCGTGACGCGCGACAAATTGACAATGGGCTGCAAGTATCTCGGACGCGGAAGTCGCGTGCCGTTGGAATACTCTTGGAGGGAAAGTCTCGGAAATGAAAATTCAGAACGACGGGCAGCTTGTTGTACAGCTTGTCGTATCGTGACGTCCGCTCGAGGATTGGAATAGTCGATATGCGCGAGGAACCTTGGGACATTTGTGGCACTCTTTCAGGCACCACCGGCTTCGGGGAGGAGGAGGACGAGCCGCCCCTGCTGGAGGAGCTCGGCATCGATCCCGATCGGATAATACAGAAGACTCTGGCTGTGTTGAATCCCTTCCACAGGAAAGGGCAGATCGACGACGCGAGTTACCTGCTGCAGGACTCGGATCTGGCGGGGCCCGTGGCGTTCTGCCTGGTCCTCGCGGCGTTTCTCCTACTGGCTGGCTCCAAGGCGCACTTCGGCTACGTGTACGGACTGGCCATGACCTCCTGCATACTCATGTACATTCTGCAATCCCTGATGAGCAGCAGCAGCAACAACATCACTCTGTCGTCGGTCGCGTCCGTGCTGGGCTACTGCCTGCTGCCGGTGGTCGTTCTGGCGGGCCTCAGTATCTTCACCACGCTGCGAGGTCCGATGGGCCTGGTCCTGGCGGTCCTGGCTGTCGCCTGGGCGTCCCTCTCTGCTTCTAGACTCTTCTCCACCATGTCGGGGGAAGAAGACCAGAAGCTTCTCATAGCGTATCCGTGTTTGCTTCTCTACGGCGTATTTACGTTGATAATTATATTTTAAGTAAGGAATTTATATTGGCTGTATATACAGGTTTCATGCCTGACTGCAAATAAACCTCTCGGATCTGCGCAGGAAGCATATTTTGTTTTTACACATAGATTGGTGCCAATGATTATGTAATAAGGCAAAATTTATCTCTACCCTTTGTCGATGCAGTGGATTTTATCGTGTTTTTAAATCGTTTCCCGAATTATATGTCTTGATAAGCACGTTTTGGCAGACATGCTTATTTCGTATGTGGCGATAACATATGAGCGTACGTTATGTTTAGTGCTAACATTCAATTAAACCATTTTTGTTATACAATTTCTAAATAAAATTTATGATATTAACTTATGTTATCCTTGTCCAAATCTTGTCGCTCGTGGGCTGTAAGGCTATTTTAATTAATTATTAAATAACGAATTGTTTCTAGAGTATCATCACTATGTTAATTTCATGCCCAGTGTTTACACGTATATTTAGTTGCCCTTAATTAAAAATGTATTTTTCACTTAGCACGCGACATGTTAAAACTTTATAAACAATATGACTATGTACAACATTTGAATAACTTCGATAAAACGATCGATTCAGGAATAAAAATATGCAAAGCACAAGGAAATTGTAGCAACGATCGAATATTCGTGACTTTTCGATGTATCAAGATATTGTAATAAATTTACGTTGGCAAAACACGAGATATGTATATTTTTATAACGTTGCAATATTCTAATGTATCCAAATAAAATATTCAATCAGGAAATGAGGTATAAATTGTTCTTGTGTTTCCCATTCTGTCTTCTTCCAAGATCCTATTAATTTATAAGATTCTGGTAAATTGTTTGAGGTCCTCTGAGCACAGCTCGGCTTCACCTTATTTTGCAGGTGTTCCATCTGATCCGGTACAAGTGCAACAACCAATTCTAGTTTGTACGGCGCACATCCATTGGGATCCCGAATTCTGCGATGTAAAATTGATACAGACGATGATGCTGAGCAATGAATTACGTTCCATTTTGGACCAAGCTGGCCAGTCGTTCAGACCCGGCCACAAGCCTGACTCTTCCAACGTTCAACTACTGCTTTGTGGCGACTTCAATTCCCTACCTGATTCTGGTAACGCGCCTATTGATAATTTCATTTAAAGCTTTCTTAGAAACCAGCTGTTGCGTTGCTTAATAATGCAGTTAATGTACGCGATTGGTAGGAGCCCATATTAATGGTAATAAATCACTGGCGCAGGTGTGATCGAGTTTCTTACATCCGGACGTGTGGCGGCCGATCATCGTGATTTTAAGGATCTAGCATACAAGTCGTGTTTACAAAAGATCTCTGGCTGCGATAAACCCAACGAATTCACGCATTCTTTCAAGCTTGCATCCGCCTATAGCGAGGACATTATGCCCTACACCAATTACACGTAAGTACAGCCTTATATACTACTTTACGCGTACACGAAACGTATGTACGGATATTTAATGCAATTTGCTTTGCTTGCAGATTCGAGTTTAAAGGAATAATAGATTACATTTTCTATTCGAAACAAAGTATGGTGCCGCTGGGCCTCTTAGGTCCACTGAGCCCAGAATGGTTTAAAGAGCATAAAGTGGTAGGATGTCCTCATCCCCATGTTCCATCGGGTGAGTTTTATCTTGTGTTCTTTCGTGTAGTTTTCCACCCCGCTTAGCGAGGTCGAGGGTTGACGTCTGGTCTCTTCTTTCAGATCACTTTCCTCTGTTAGTGGAATTAGAAATGACACCGACGGTAGGAACAAGCAACGGTTTGATCTCACGCAGGTAGCAGCCGCTGCGAACTAGGCCCAAGTAACCGTAAGAAGACGAGGAATCAATGACGAAGATAAAAAAGGGGGAAAAAAAAGGATTTGCATCACTTCTTCTCTACTTCTGGCTCTAGCAATATCACTCGCATTACTCTTACTACAATAGCGAATGTTACACATACACAAATACTCCATACATTGCCGCACATTCAACCAACAGCGATCGCTGTCGACGGGATACCGACGGACACACAATTCTAACGACCAGGTGAAGGGAGCCGTGTTGTAATGCGTTTAGCTAGCCCATGTATAGTGTATTGCATTTTTAAGAGCTATCTTACTCCCACGCCTAAAGATTATTGTAACCTCTCTACTTACCATCGTAATATGTGTAGATACCTATTTTCCTACAAAAAAAAAAGGTAAAGAAAATGAAAACGACGATATTCCGATCAAGAAGCCTCTGTGATATCGACATTTAACACAATTGGAACAAATTCACACATTTATTAGTAAATGGACCTAGTAGCGGTGTACTAGAGAGAGAGAAAAAAAAAGAGAGAGAGAGAGACACATACCTTAAAGGAAACCTCTCTTCGTCCCTTCCTAAATGTCATTACAACATTCTCCAAGCCAACCTTTTGATAAGAATGCTGCCATCCACACAATGAGAAAAAAAAGAAGAAAAGAATTGTATTTTTAAACAAAACGAAAACAAAAAAAGATGTGAAAACATACATGCTATACTGGGCTGTGCGAAGTGATTGGAGTGATCGACTTAAAACAATTTCAATGCAAGTACAAATCTGTTCTATTGGCCACGTATATATTGATATAATATCGTAATGTTATATAAGATGAAAACAAGAAAACATATATAGATGATATTGTAGCGGGTGTATTTGTAAGTACGATATAATGTAATGATGTTCATCACACACGTCTGTCATAACGTCAAGTGAGATCAGTTCAACATTCGCCCCACATTTTAGGTATCCGTTCGGGTCTGATTATTAATGTATATGCGCTCCGTATCACAATCTACTACTTGTTAATTCAGTTGCCACCATAAGGAACACGAAGGAATATTATATTTTCTTTCTTTCATACACTCGCGCGCGAGCGTCTTCGCGTTCTTTCCGCCACTGCATTTCTATTCGCATGACACCTTGCTTATCCTTAGTCGCAGCTACCAAAAAAAGAAACAATGGGTAAGCTCTAATTATTTTAGTTACCGTAGCACGTCTATTAGCAGTTTTAACGATATTGTAAAATAGGCAATATTTTTTTGAACGCATGATTGCAGTGCAACTGTACTTGCACGTTAAAAATCTCTCTCTTCGGATTTACCGAAGCTTTATTTGCAACTTTTATTTTTCATTTATTTATCTATCGCAAATGATTGAATTGTGCAATCTATATTTACAACACTTTACACGCAGATGTACACCGATTCAGCGAAAGTTTTATCGAAATAGGGGGAACACCTTTTTTTATATTGCTGTATGTAATCTACTCTTTAATTTTCTTTCTTGCAGCAATAATGAACATCCATGTACTAAGAATGTAGATATAATTTTCTTTATATATCTGTTGTAAATATGACGATGGGATTTTGCAATTAATATACAGCTTTATCCTTGCTTTAAAGAACAATGGGAATTTGTATTAAATTATTTAATACGACATATATACTTGGATTCTGTAATACCGCGTTACAGAGTAGAATTCAATATCGTGCTTCGTGCATTCCCAAACAACACGTACGCCTTAAAGATGTCTTTTAGACATGCATGCTGTATGGGTTATTTCGTAATTTCTTTCTTTTTCAAAATTATTGAGCAAGGTGCACAAATACTTAAATTTTCCGCCTGTCATTGGTATATGTGCAGATCTCATAAAAATATTTTTTAGGTTATTATAATGTGCGATAAACAATGTAATTATAGTCACACGTTGATTCGCAAAGCAGTATAACATCAAACGTGAACGGTACCGAACAAGATTGGGAAGATACATAAGTTCATGCACAAACTGTTATTCGTAAATTAATATTTTATGAGTATTCTAGTATAGAGAATTAAATTGATCTCGTTTCGCGGCACAATCGACGACCAAAAATATAACAAATTTTCCATTTGAAAGAGTGAAAGGTTTTAGTTTGTACGTTAATTCGGGATTCCAACAACTGAATTATACAAGTAAAAGATTAGTTTATCAAAGACATGTGTGTAGTAAATGTTGTATAAAGTAGGTAATTACGTTATAGTTTTACTTATCTCGATGAGAAAAGAGGCGGCATCTATTTGGTATTTGTATATTCCTTTGTATTAAGCACGTTTTCACATGGCAAGCGAATGACGTGGTGTATTGAGATCAATTGCCGGCTGCTCTGGGCCTAATTTAAAACCGTCGGAACAAAGATAAACTAGAAGGTGAGATATGGCGGATTTTTCTCCGATAATAATATAACGATGAAAATATCTGGAAAATTTTATAATTTCTCTTATATCTTATAAAAAAAAAGAAAGGAAGACAAGTATGATAATAATCATTTTAAACTCGCTCCTCTTTTAATATTATGATGTATCACGTAGCAAAAGAAAATTAGTACAATTCGTAATGTCTCTAAACTAGTGTATCGAATGTGGAAATGTATTTGCGGCATGAAAGTACCTATGTTTTTCTTTCGCGGTAAATGGAATATTCCGTGGCGGATTTGGCGATCATTAAATGTGCAGAGAATTCTCCTTCGGATTAGAAGCGTTTTTCTTTTGCAAAAAAAAAGATAAATTCGTTCCCCCCGAACAATTACAGGATATGACGCGAGAAGCGGCGCGAAAACCACAATTTTACCAGCAGTATTCGAGATTGCATGGGTATTTTCATCGCTTCGTCCGTAAAGATCACTCTGTAATTGTCTCTTAATCTAACTCTAGCGAAGAAAAAGGAAAACGGAAAAAAACATGGGTGTATATGTTGTATCAATCGCTATTCGATTCTTTTGAAATACGTGGATACAGATACGGATTACGTTTTAGGGTAAATGTGTAATGATTAATTGTAATATGTGCGAATGAGAAAAGTAACCGTCGGGACTTTGTCCGGTCGGTCTCCGACGTGTAATAAAATCAGTTACGTAAAAAGATAGAAAGAAAGGGGAAGAAGAAGATGACGAAGAACTGAAGAAACGTGCGGGTACGGCGCACATACAGCGGCACACTTTTGCTTTGTGAACGAGGGAGAGCGAAGCAAGTCGGTCAACACAAACACATGTGCTCTCATGCATTTTTGGCTGTCGCGCAAAGCCGCCTACGCCATAGTATTTCAGATATATTAGCTTTGAAGTAACGGAAGCTCTCGAGAAGATTAATGATTCAGATAATATATACTTTAACTTAGGTAACACGAGCACTCATCTCGCATTCGTAGAACGCGATGATTTTGCAGAACGACGGTCCTTAGCCGATCCTGAATCATATCGTAGAAAGAAACTGACAAATTGTTTTTCCTTATGAAGGAAAATTATACCTCGCGAGACGTATATTTCGTACGGTTGACTTGCACCTAAATGAAGGAAAAATGACGTCTATCTATTTATATGCGTGAATCAGTAATTTAATTCTTATGTAATTATATTCACCAGGGACATTTGATTGTATTCGCCACAGCATTATCGTCTTTTCAGAATCGGTCGGCGAGTCCACTGATGTATCGAAACGTATCTGAAAGTAATCAACTGAATTCGTTGAGTCAATCAATGTGAATTCGTGTCTCACAGATATAATATTATCGCGTTACTCCGCCGCTTCTGAAATCATCGCCTTCTCAGAACGCTAATTGTTCAATGAGAATAATTTTATCATGCACGACACGCGAAAATCACTGCGAAATCACAAGTGCAACGGTTTAACGATAAATTTGTATCACGAGAAAAATCTTACGCTATAACATTATAATTAGGATAACGTGTTCTCTCGTTTCTCCTACAAGGCATATATAGTGGCACCTTAAGGGAAATTATGCATATGTACTGTAACGAAAGTTTGATGAATCCTGATCGAAGTTAGTTTTCTTCCCTCCCAGCCCGTCGGGCGGCAGATTGTACATATGGTTTTTTTATTGGCGTCATTCGCGAGAATTTTGTAAAACTTCACACGCGTAACACGAACGATTTCGCTGACGAAGTTCTTAGACATTGGAATAATGTGCGAGACGTATTATATAAAGTAGATATAATAGAGATCTATACATCTCTGGATAAGTTAATTGTATATGTAATCACAATTACATTGCATAAAAAAATCACGGCACATTCGATATTTAATACTTTCAAATAATTAAATAATTAGAGGATTATCGTAACGTTATTTTTAACTGGGTGTGCTATCCGTACGAATTAAATGGAATTATCTTAAACCGTAAAATTTACCCTTATTTTCCAACGGTAGATTAACACAACATTTCATTTTAGCAATTTTAATAGTATCCATTCTACTCGAAAACAACGTATACATTTGCTTTCTATGATGTAAATGTTGATAGATGACGTCATTAGCGAGGAATAAGATAATTATCTAAGCTTGACAATAAACGGATAGTTCTAACGGACTATCCTCATTTTACGGATTTCAATAAAGAAAAGCTTTGTAACGCTCTTACAGTGTCGGCGATAGGCTGTTGGCCTACGTCATTTTATCATTTTATTAAAAGGGTTATTTGAAATGTATTTATCATAAGTAATTCTTGTATTATTCTACTTATCCTCTGCTTTTACTTGCAACAAGTATATGGAATTGTAATTTGTGTAGCCGACGCGCGCGCGCGCGATCTCGCAAAAGACAGTAATTTTACTCTTACCAATATTTTAAGTATCAGAAATCTCCATTCCATTCTGCAAGGAGCAAAAATGTACAATCTCGGAAGTGATGCATTTTGTGATGACACTGTATTTTCGGAAATTGCAACAGCATTTGCGATGAGTCGCGACGAGGTCCGTAGCTTCATAGTATTATATTACACGGCTCTAAATAAACTCCGAGAATCCGAATTCGATGATACGTCGGTTTGAACTAGTATTATTACGGACATTCGAGACATTAAGCGGACAAGCGATTAATAAGGATTCATCAAACTCTGTAGCGTAACGTAATAGTAACGTAATCTTTATCTATACGTTGTCAAGAAGCTGCTAAATTGCTTTAAATCAAGCTAGTGAGGGAAAACACCATTTAAGCTTCTAAGAAATCTCGAATGATGCATTACAGATGTTTCTCTGAATACATTAATTTTCAACGTTCTGAGCTCAAGCAGCGCGTTCAAATCTTAGTTCTCTTTTTTTTTCTTTTAGACATTACTTAATATTAAGTAGGTATTTTTACTTGAATCAATCGATATAGCGACTTTTTAAAGTCTTGTACAATGTGAACGCTCTGTTCTGTTGCTTTTCGAGTGCTTAGCTATACTTTCGATATAATTTCAATTGATATGAGTAGGATTAATGCCCGCGATTCTCTTCATAAATGCACGGGCACATTACATGTAACGACTTAAGCATATAGATATATAAATATATAAACATGAAAGAAGGGACGCTGTACGCGCAATTTGACATAGAATAATACGTAATTGTCAATCCCTTAAATTTGACATAGTTTTTGCAAACATTGATCAAAACCGTAAGTACCATAAGTAAATTCTTTTACTTGTAGTATCTTTTTGTAATTTCCGGTTATTAAACAAAAGTTGTAATTGTTTACGATTACAAATCAGTTTATATGGTTTATATATTATATAGTTATTATATATTATATATTATATTGCATTATTATATACAATATTAGGTATCAATGTAATGATACTTGAAAAATATAATATATACATATATGTATATATATAATATATGATATGGTATATGTATATGTGTATGTATATCTCTTTTACATACATATATGTATGTATATGTAATAATATGATTACAATATAATACAATAATTTTATATGATTTTAATGAATGGACAATGTTTATGAATATCTCTACTCGGTAGACACGTTTCATTTCTAACAATGAATATTAAAACATTCAAAAATTATAAAAATTATACAGTTAATTAATAACCGGAAATTTTTAGCGATATATACTCTATTGTAAGCAATGAAACACGATGTAGGATTCTACTCTAAATTTTACACTTCTTTACTTAAAACGCATTGAATCAGAAAGTTATTATTCTATATAGTATTGCGATATAGCGTCAAAATCTGACTTCCATAGTTAAGAATACTAAGTTGTACTAGAATATGAAAAAAAAAGGATAAGACGAGCACAGCACATTTCAGCCTGTACTTTTATAAAAAGAGCGATCAAAAAAAAAATTCGTAGACATTGGAACATAATTGTTGCGTCCATCATATAAGATCAATTACATCTCTGCGCTTGAAAATTCGCGATTTCAATCGGGTTTCGTGTAAGCTCTCTCTCTCTATCTCTCTCTCTCTCTTCCGAGAATCTATCATTTGTATCAATAATCCCTCATCTGTCGAAAGACTTATTACTTGATCCTCATACGAATTTAGATGGCAAAGAAAATTGTTGTTCTGTACATAAAAGTAATGTTACTTATATTTGGGATTAAACTCACATCGCTTTACTTATAAGTTACATTGTAAATAATATGTAATATGTTTAGTTTATATGTAGTATTATATAAAATGTACGACTATAAAATTGTATTAATTCATCTTATCGATGCACATTTCCAGAATAACGTATGGAAAGGTGGTTTCATCCTAAGTATCATTTAATACAGTTCTGTGATTACATCGTCACATTAACACTACCGTACGCACACTACACAATTTTTCTATACAGTAATTCAGTTAATGATAATAATTAATAATTCGGTTAATGTTTCATTCATCATCCAACAGTAAATTATGGGACACGTATGAAGTGAAGATCAAGTAATAATATTCTTCGTCACAGACACATCCATGTAAAATGTTAATACTCAATGAGACGAGAATGAAAGTACAAATGCGGCAGGAGAAAGCTACACGATCCTGATCGAACACCGGATGAATACATAAGAGTTGTAATGGCATATAACGAAGGAGAGAGTGTGGTCTCTAGTAGAGAATATGTAACATTATTATACTATGTCACGTTTGAATGCTCTGTCTGCTCTTGAATATCCTTTTTAATTTTACTTGAGTAATCCTTTCGTACGATGTATGATTTCTCTTCTCCATCATAAAGATGCAATGATTGTATATGGGCTGCGTTTGAGTCATGATCGAATGTAACGATTTATTATAAGTAATGCAAAATAAATGGATGACATACAAAAAATAAAAGCAAAGCTCTTGTAATTCTTCTACCGCGCCTCTGCAAGGAAGACGAGCTAAGCACCATTGACTATTACAGTAGTATATATTTATACAGGGTGTCCTGAAATTCGCGAATCAAAATACCATAGCAAGAAAGTCGTCGAAAAAATAAATTAAAAAGTTATTTACCATTTTTCGTATGAATATTGGAAATTATTTTAAAATCTGGTTTATTAACAAGGACTTATTGTATTTACATATAGTTTACTATTTATATATACTGTTTTCTATATATATTTGAATATCATTTGTTTCTTATTGTCAATCGTGACCAATTCCACTTTAACCGGACACTGAAGCCAGTAGCTCAGAAGTTCCTCGGTATAGCCAGTTAGGAAATATATTTTATAAGGTGTTAAGCCGCGCGCGATGATACCAGCTATCCTAATAATGTTGTGCTGCCGCTTAATGATGATTTCGCTCGCGAACAAATTGTGCCACGTCCCCTTCATGAACTGTCGAATGAACATATCTTCTACGGCCGTCTCGGCTGGTCTGTTCCCATCCTTGATATTTGCTACAAGGACCAATGTACTCGTTAAAATTGCAAGAGACCGAAACGCATATTTCTCATTAAAAAGAAATAGAGGAAAGTCCCCTAATATGAGATAGCAGAGTTTCTGCCAAATTAATAGACGTCGTCTGTTGGTTCCAGCATGAATTTATTGCCCTTGGAGCGAAACTCGATCGTTGGATCGTGTAATTGTTGCGTAAAAAGATTTGCGATTGAATTTGGACGTTGAAAACCTGCTGTCTTATATTAGAATCCTCTTTCATAATAGAGGGCTTTTCTCTAGTGATGACGTACAGGTGTTCCAAGCATTCCAGGATTTCCTGTGAGCGATGTAATGAGGCGGATTTGCCATCTCGTACGTCAGTGGCTTGTCCTTGTTGATTGTGATTTTGTAACGGCCGGATTGCACTCTACTGGCTACCCTGCTTGTGTGAAAATGCCTGTGCACGAGTGTCTGTTGCACAGCCGGTAGCATCTGAAAATCAACAGCAGTAAAATTGTCATTGCCACACATGTCTCGCTAATTTTGTCAACAACAAGAAACTTGTTATAGCATCATACTGGTAATTTTAATGTAATTCTAATATAATTATATTAAGAGTTATTTTATAATTTTGTTATCAATTTAATATAAATATAATGTATATAATTTTGATTCAAGAAACTTGATATCTCCATGTGTGCTGATGAGAGGCGTAAAGAGAGGTTAGGGCAGAAAGATTCGTTATAATTTAAGTGATTGCGCTACAACGTGCGGAGGCAAATTTGTATACATTTCTTATTTGTCCCAGTAAAACCATCTTGCCACGCAATTCTCGAGTGCCCTTTCGATTAATCTGCTACAAAACAATCTCCACTTCCGCCGCTTGCTCCGAAACTACAATAACACCACAGAAGTCAACGCCACGATCAGCGTTGCCAACATCGCCGCCTGAAATGGTCATGAGCAGGGTTGGGCACGTAAAATACTCAATGTAAATTACACGGTTTTAGACATGTAAAATACTAGGTATTTTACGTCCTTAGTTTTTTACACATGTAAAATACGTCAACGCCGTATGCGCCCCTTCAGGCCGTTGCTAGAACTTCATTATCACCGCCATCTTTCCCTAACCAAACGTGTGGG
>NW_011967149.1:592991-607967 GCF_000949405.1 Vollenhovia emeryi
GGAGAGACGGGGAGAGACGGGGAGAGACAGGGAGAGACAGAGAGAGACTGGGAGAAACAGGGAAAGACGGGGAGAGACAGGGAAAGACAGGGGAAGACATTAGGAGGATAGGGAGAGACATGGAGAGACAGGGAGAGAAAGAAAGAGACAGCGAGAGACGAGGAGAGACGGGGAGAGACAGGGAGAGACGGGGAGAGACAGAGAGAGACGGGGAGAGACGGGGAGTGATAGGGAGAGACGGGGAGAGACGGGGGGGGGGAGAGCGAGAGCAAGAGCGAGAGAGAGAGGGGAGCGGAATGCTGCGCTATCTTACGCTAATAAACGAAGACAGAGGAAACCGAAGTGGTATAGAACATGTTGAACAATCGGGGTGGATACGCGAAACATGGTAAGGGTAAAAGGGTCGAGGAAAATACGCGATTCTAGGGTGACTCTAAACAGGTAACGTTTCCACTCGTCACTGATATTTCTGCACTCAAGAAACAAAGGGATATGCATGTGCGTGTATGTGAAAATTTTGCAGGAAGTTGGCAACATGTGCATTTCGGTTTTAAAATTCATTTTACTATTTCATTCGCAGTTTCTTAAAGTGAAGAAATAACGGGATAGCTTTACAGTTAATAGGGTAAGCGAACCTATTTCGGAACACTTTTTAAAAAACTTGCTGTATCTTTTACATAAAATCTTCTAAAACAAATCTGATATATGCTAGTTAAGAAGTCATCCTTTAACTATTAATTAGGCATAAATCAATATTTGAAGAAGACTTTGTTTTTAAATGGCGGACAATCAATTCAAGTACTAAATTTGTTCCGAATTAGGTTCACCTGCACCTACTTCGGAACAGCTGTTTTCATGTACAGCCGCATTTCGCAACAACATAGTTTCATAATTCAATTAAGCAACGATTATCTTCCTTGAACCTTTAACTGTTGTTTAAGTCCAAAATATAAGAGAACGAGCAAGTAATATAAGAGAAATATGAAATTATTGTACTTACCGTACTTACCGTAACTCATCCCGCTCAGAAGCGCCCTGTCATGACAACCAATAACAAAAATATACTATTGTCAATTATTTTCTGTATGTACTGCTCATTTCTTCACATCACAAACTTTATTTACGATGCTCTTTACCACCAGTATTAAAATTTGACATTACGTGATAGCTAACAGGAGTTTAAAGTGTTCCGAAATAGGTGCTGTTCCGAAATAGGTTCGCTTACCCTATATCGAGGAAAGCCCTCTTATGAGATAGGTTTCTAATATGAGATAGCAGGTATTCAACGTCCAAATTCAATCGAAAATCTTTTTTCGCAACGATTACATGATCTAACAATCAATTTTCCACTAAGCAGTGAGATTTCACTCCAAGGACAATAAATTCATGGTGGAACCAACAGATGACGCCGATTAATTTAGGAGAAACTCCACTATCTCATATTAGGAGCCTAGCTCATAATACGGGCACTTTCCTCTATTAGCATTTCGTACGCGCGTGACGTGACATATAACTCGTCTCTGCTTTCTTTCTAATTTCGTCAAATCTTTATTTGATCTCGCTGTATAAGAATAGCCCTACGATTCGTGCATAAGAGGAAACAGCGGGTTTCCTTCTAAAAATACGTCTTATGTTTCAACGTGTAAAAAAAAGAAGCACGTATTGACAATTGTAATCGTTGAAATGTCAACAATAGATATCGTTAACTTTAATAACGGTACTTGTTTCTCGTTGACTTAAGTAAGATAGAACGATATATAAGTTAATTCATCATCATTAACACAGGGCGATCATTCTGATAAAATTGCTCACGTAAAGTCCTAAAGACGAAGTGCCACGCTACCGTGCAAGGACATAAAAGAAATATTACAACATGAAACTTTAGGGTATAATATTTAAACATGCATTTAGCAGCGTGCGTGTAAATAATGTTAAAAAATATATATAATATAGGTATAAGACTACTTCGCATAAAATATTAGCGGCTTGAACGAAAACAAAAGGAGTGAATGTGCCGAAGAACACGCGGATTCGTAATAAATCAATAAGGAAAAAAAAAATGTACACGAAAATGGACATCGTACTTACGTGGCGCGAAGGAGATTTTCGCGTCGTCCCAATCGGATTGTAAACACGACGTTCGTATTGAGATTGTCAGAGTCGAGTGGCGCAAGAGGCACGAGATCGCGAAAAAGCGCACACGCAGACGCGCAAGAGGGCATTAATGGAGACCTTAAAGGACGTCAAACGATAAAGAGAGCGGAAGAGATGCCGAGAGAAGAAGAGACTGAACGAGAAGGGAAAGAGACGGGAGAAAAACGACGGAGGATGCAGTCGGGTGAGGGAAAAGTGAAGGGGGAAGGAGGGAGGGCAGAAGGCCACCGAGCGATGGAAAAGGACGCGAGAGATGGAGGAAATGAGAGGGAACGTGAGGGACGGCAACGGGATTGGGCTCTTTCCTTCCTCTCCTGTATCTATCTCGAAAACAGATTTTTCGTCGTACAGGTTTTTTTTTTCGGATCTTAATGCTCCATTCTGTTTTTTTGTGGACTCGAAGCCAACATTCTCGATTATCTTACGGCGATATTTACGATTTGGACGCAGTTTCCATTCGACGGAATATTAAGTGTTCGCTATCCAGTGTGAGTTGTTGCGAAATGTCCTGCGGTAAGAAGAAATTACTACAAATTCGTTATTATATAGGATATTTCAGGACATAATTGTACACATTTTCCCAAAAAAAAGTCAATATAACCGTGTATCCTATTTTTCGTGTGTCCTATTTTTATTCCTTCGTTTTCGTGTTCGAGCTGCAGGCTGCATCGAGATCATGGGATCTTCAAATATTTATTATAAGCTTAAAATTTAATGTAATTCGAAGAATCTCATTTTACCAACATGATAAATGTCGTCGTCCTCAAGATTGAACGCTGTATCTTTATAACTGTCGTGAACAGTACACGTGTTTACGTGAACTTTTTCGTTTAAAATAATGATTCATATCCTCTAGAACGCTGACCACCGTTCCCGCTGAAACACCCTGCATTTCCACTTTTAACAGATGAATTTATTTTTAATTTCCCACACTGACAAAATAACGAATGAATACGAATGAGATGATTTTCTCTCATTTTTCCATTGCTTTTTAATACCCGTACTGCGATATTTGCAAACCAAAGTGATCGTTGTAACAAAACACGTGCTTTTTTCGCGAACACCTAGCGCCGGCCCTGGGAGAGGGAGCGATGGATAGAGGGGGGGGGGGAGAGAAACCATCGGGTAGGGGCAGGGTGGCGAGTCGAGTGGGGGTTCGATCGTGCGAGAGAGAAGCGCGTGAGCGAGAGGCCGCGAGCGAGGGAGAGAGGAAGCGACGAGGTCGCTCGAAGGGGGAGCGCGAGGTGCCGGAGCGACGGAGGAGAGGTAGACGTCCTCAGGGTGGGGAACGGCGCATGGGGGTGGCGGAGCGCGCAACGTGCAGTGCGGGGAGCGGGGGGGGCAGGCGGTGGTCGCGACTTGCTGGCAGTCTCGTTGATCCGGCTGCGAGCAGTACGCGCCGTGACGTGACAATGGCGGTAGTCGTAATTGCGGTACGGTGCGATGCTATGATCAGCTGATCAACCGAGCCCGAGAGAGAGAGAGAAAGAGAGAGAGAGAGAGAGAGAGAGAGAGAGAGAGAGAGAGAGGGGTTGAGAAAGAGAGGCCGAAATCGAGAAAAAGCGAGAAAGAGAGAGGGAGAGAAAGAGCGCGCACGCGGATATTTTTAAAGAGGCGCCGACGGGGAAGAAGAGGCCGAAAGAGAGTTTGCAAACCCCCTCGCAAACCCTCTCGCAAACCGTCTCGTTCTTGGCCATGTCGCCGTTCTCGTGATCGGGCTCCGGAAGGTGCGCTCTTCGTTCTCTCCCCTGGCTGTATGTGAATTATACAGTGTGCCACTCCGGCGCTCTCCCCGCTCGCCCCCGTCCCTCCCCCTCATTTGTCGCCACGCGCGTACATCCGCCCGGTGTGTTGTGTGTCTGTGCGGCACGTATGCGTGGGGTTCGCACGACCGATAGATAAATGTCTCGCAGTCATGCCCGCCGTGCGGAAGTACCGAAGGGATACCAGCGAGGTGAGCTGCTGCCTCAAGTACGTGATCTTTGGATTTAACGTCATGTTTTGGGTGAGTACGCGAAAGCCGCCAACAGTTTCGCTCTAAGCCCCCATCTGGCAGCCGCGGGAGATCACGGATGTTTCCGCCTCGTCGGAGGTGACGGTCCATCGGAAAAAGGACTCCGCGTAGATCTCGTCACCGATAGCAGCTATCAGGCAGCAAGTTAGAACTTCGCGTAGAGCTTCATCGGCCGTTTAAACATTTAAGGAAACTTAGCCCCGAGTCTTAGCGCCCCGAAGAAATCCCGGTCGTTATTTCCAAACGAGTCCCTCGAACTTCTTCCAGCGTCGCGGACGTTGCCTGGAAGAAGATTTCGGGCGACCCGGGCGGATTTCGAGCATTACCGCCGACGGACTTTTGAGTATCACCTATCGAGGAGAATCTGAATATTATCCACCGCGAGACGCCGTTGCCTCCGACGAAGCCGAGGCTCTAAGACGCTTTCGAGACAAAGTCTCGTTAGTTCGAAAGAATTCACGACACCTCGAACGTTATCTCCCAGGTATTTTCAAACGTTAATTCCAAAAGAGTCGCAGCTTCATTACGGGAAATGGCATGGAGCTAGAGGCGAGCTTCCGGTAGCTGTGAGCAGTAAACGGAGTTCCGTAATGGAGTTCCTTTTAATTTATACCGGCTTCGTGCCTTACAAAGTCATTATTAATTTTCCGTGCGTTTGCGCGAAAAGTGTAACGCGGGCGAACGGCGTTTTCAAGGCGGAGTAAAATTTGCGCGTCGCCTCCCCGGTTCGCTTTTGTTTGCGTCGCGACGAGAGTTTATTGTCGCGCCGCACGCGAACCCTTTTTCACGTTCCAAATGAAGCGTGTCACGTTGTTTGTTTAATAACGCCCGCCAGATTGTTCGGAAGTGTTGATGGATCGCAGCGATCGCTAGGCGCTGCGTGCGCGCGCGCGCGCTCGGGAATTAAGTGCAACGTGGACCCAGTCCCGCGCGAGCACATTTGCGAAATCTCGACCGAAATACCACTCGTCTTCCCCGGCTTTCGATCTTACCGTGCGTCGTTGCACTTTGCGCGTTCTTATCTTAATGATGTTAAATGGGAAAGTCATTGACGCGCGAGGCACTCGGTTCCATTCCACCATCCCTCCGTAAAGATCTCTCCCTTTTCACAATGGAGTCTTGCTGGCAGAATGCGATTACGTCTATCACGTTAGCCGAAGAGTTTCCACGGTGAAACGCTATCGGACAGTTGGATAGATATCAATTATCGCGTCTCACGACCGAAGCTCTTATTTGTCGCTGGCGGCGGATACCGAAGAAACGTGTGTACCGAGCCGTTTATTGCGCCGCAGAGCTTATTAGGCGGCTTTTACATCTGATTTACTGCATATAGGCACGTAAAGATCAAGTCTGTCTCTGTCGAGATCGAAGCTTAATCCACTATGTGCCCTTCGCGTCTAGAAACATTCCATTTTATGTAAGCGAATCGAAACGCTTAACAATTCTGTCAACAACGTACGCTGAGGAAGAAAAAGCTGTTGAATCAAGAAATATTTCTTGATTCAGCTATATGCGGCGATCACGGGCTGCCAAGCAAATGTTTAGCAATGCGGAAAAATATGCGTCAATTAAAACAATATGTATTTCGATAAATCACTGCAGGTTTAACTTAAAAACACAAGCACTGCCGACTAACTGTATTTAGTCATTTCAATAACTTTTTTCTCAGTGTACGATTGTACAATGAACAATGTACAATTTATCAACTTGCGGGCATTTTTGAAACGAAGAAGTATGGAAACGACCTTACTGACAACTCTTTATTATAATAAAACGCAACGCTTCGGCCAGTAATACTGCATGGTCCTCTTCAGGCAACAAACTTACAAGAGTGCCTACAAATGTCTGAAGACCAGATAAACAAAATCTGAACTCAATTAGGATAAGCTCTTGCGCAAGAGAAAAAGAAATCAAGGTGTTTTTAATATAATAAAACTCACAACATTCGTCAGACTAGAGATGTGAAAATTAAGTTGGAACTCAGGAATTTCATTTTACAATGTGTCTTGTCATCAACGTTGGATAACAGAATAAGCGATAAATAAAGCTAAAGTCAGGTATAGCAGTTACAAGGAAACGTGGACGGGGAGGAATGTAAATACTAGGTTATTCCAATTATCCTATTGTGCATAGACTCAAGATTTTCAGTGTCTCGCCGTTATAGGTTGATTGTATTGTCAATGTGTTTTTCGATGAAAAACATTTCTGCAATTTCTCTTTCTAAATTTTTGTAACGTGTTTATCGGCTGCAAAATATAACAGAATGTCGCCAGAGGCAAAGAGCGCGTCGTAGATTAGGCTTGGAGGCTCACTGAAGCCGGTAGTTTGTGATTTGTCGGCGCTAACGAGCGAAAATTGACAATTAAATTAATCCTGTAGCAAGCTAAATTATACCTGAAATTACAAACTTGAGGTATAACTACGTTCAACTAGATTCAGTTAATCGAGATTTATTCTGATCATAATAGATTTGTTTTCTAGAGCGCGTTCTAAACGGTTGTTCAGTCCTCGCCCCCGAAATAACATTCGCGGCAAATACAATGACGTCTCGTGTAAGAGAATAACGACGGCATATTTAGATTTGGATCACCGCTATTTACACGACGCGTAAATACGGGGCTCGGGCCATCGTTCAAATTTACCGCGGGGGCTTTCGGATAAAAATGAAACGGGTGCTTTTCGAGGGGATCAATCTTCTTCTTTTTTTCCTCCCGCTCTCTCGACGCCGACACGCTTGTTTGTCGGCGGGGAGATTTGCGGGGGGGAGAGATCCGCGATGTTGCATTTTTGCAGGAGAAAACGCCGCGAACGAGCCGCAATGCAGCTCGCGCGCGCCGCGAGGTGTCCCAATTGCAAGGACCGCGACGGCGCTGCGCAGTGGCGCACGTGTGCGTCACGGTCCGCACATTTTTCCAACGAGCGCAGTGCGCATTGATTACGGAGCGTAAAAGAATAATCCGCCCCGGTTCAGTGACAAAAAAAAACTTGAAAAAAGAATAGACGAAGGATACGCGATCGGCTCTTTTCGCCGCGATCTTGTTAGCCCGAAACCTACTTTCCGCTATCGCGTCGCCTCGGCGCGACTCGACACGCTCGAATCGCTCCCGGATTCGTCCGTTTACGGCTGCATTAAAGTCGGAGGAACAATGAATAAGATACGCGAACGACCTTTCGCGATCAATGCGTATCAACGGCGCGCGACTCTCGCAACGCTTAAAGGGGATGGCGCGTGCCCCGCGCGGTCTCCCGGCAAACGGATTCCGCTTGCGGGACACCGGTTTGCGAATCGTGCCCGCGTTTCCTTTGATTTAGGTTCCGTTTGATCGAGCGGCTGTCACCCCCGCCGCGACGGATAACGCGGTCGGGACGGCCGGGGCGATAGATCAACAATACCCGCGAGCACGGCGCGCCGGCGGCGGCCGCGCGGCGCGGAAACGCGCCGCGCGACACGCGGGCTGTTTGCAAATTGTAATTTTATTTCGCGCATGTACACGCGCCCGTTACCACGTTCGCAAATTGATTTACGTGCCGTGAAACAGGCACCTTGAGCCCGTCGCCCGGATTTCCGAGTGAATCCCATTTCCCGGTTGAGACTTGCGTAAGCCTCGCGCGCTGTCGGCGTAGACGCGCGAGACGCGAGATTTAAGGGTCTTCCCGGATATAGACCCCGCTGTCATTAAACCTAGGAGATGTCAATAACGCCACGCGATCGAGGTGAAGGAGCACAGATAGATTCTTGAATTTATTAGCTAGAGAAACGTAAGTACAAATTCCGCTCGTACAGAAAAGTTGCAAATTACCGATTATCGCCAATGGTTTTATCGCCAATAAACTTGCAACCTTCCTGTAAAGACCTGTGTCAACGATGCCTGGTCCTAGTTCCAGTTCTAAGAAATGTGTAGCCAATCAACTTGCACCTTTTATGGAATAGCTGCTGTTGATTGACTACATATTTTTCGAAACTAAAACTTCAGCCAAGTTTTGTATCATAGACGCAGACCTTAAGACCAGAATTTACGCGTACTCTTCCGAGTGAATTCAATTGAATTCTTAAGAATCGGATCCCTAAATTCTTGAATTTATTCGCAAGAGAAACGTACGCGCAAATTTCGCTCTTACAGAAAAGTTGCAAGTTGAGTGATTATCGCCAGTGGTTTTTAGCCAATTGACTTGCAACCTTCCTGCAAGAGCAGAATTTGCGCGTACGCTTCTCTTACGAATAAATTCAAGAATCTGGTCCCCGGTCTCGCGCAAATTCGTAGACATTACATTGTGCAACAAAACCGCGTTACAATAAAATCGCTCAGGTCTGAGCGTCCCCGCGCTGTTCCCTCAATAAATGTTCTCACCGATTAACAGGCGAATAATGGAACCACTTGCGATGCCGAGCGGTAAAAAATACGGCGCGGGTCACGCAAAACCGACTGGGTTCCTCGACCGGGTTAAAGTAACCGCACGGTAATGAACTCCGTGCGAGCTTATTTTACCGGGACGGATTAAAGGTGTTATTGATTTTCCCGTAGCCAGGCGGCGGGCTCGGTTCGGGGTTTTCGCGAAATGTAGCACTGGCCTAGTGATATGTGGAGAGTTCTTCCCGCCAGGCACTCCCCGTAATTAAGTAGCGGACGTGCCACGGAAGACCACGCTCATCTCAGACCCATCTCGTGATTCGCGAGCGAAAATATGAAAAATAACATTAGCTGCGATCGCGACACTATGTCCTTGTGCGCGGTACATTTTAACGGATTCGAGTGGAAGACGATGGTCGGAAAATAGCGTCTGTGCGGAAGAAATAGCCGCCATCAAGTGAACATTTTAACACCAGGGATAAACAAACTCTCAAAATATATATAGTTGAGAATAAAAATAAGTTTGAAATATATATAATTGGAGGAAAGCATTATGAGACAGGCTCCTAATATGAGATAGCGGAGTTTCTCCTAAATTAATCGGCGTCATCTGTGTTGGTTCCACCATGAATTTATTGCCCTTGAAGTGAAGTCTCTCTGTTTAGTAGAAAATTGATTGTTAGATCGTGTAGTCGTTGCGAAAAAAAGATTTTTTATTGAATTTGGATGTTGAAAACCTACCATCTCGTATTAGAAGTCTATCTCATAGGGAACTTTCCTCTATATATTCATTACTTATCGTAAATTATGTAATAATAATAAAAATAAGTAAATATCTCGGTACAACCGGCGTTGCGTTTTTATCTCTAATTATTGTGATAAATTTACGGTTATAAATTCTTTTTGTCATGTAATTTAGAAAACTGCGTTGAAATGGTTTACCTTTAGTAACCGAAACGTCTGATGTTTATTAAATTGATCGACATTAAACACTGAAAAAGCAAACTGGTGCGTTCTTGCTCATTTCCATCTAGGTGAAAATACATTTAAATATCGTACAAAAAAGAGGAAATTTGTCAAAGGCTCTTATTGCCCTTATCTTAGCTTACTGTTAAAAATAAGTAATAATCACTCCTCTCTTTGTCAATAAAAAGATTCTACGCAACTTGTCTAGTAAATAAGCTACAAATATTCTTTTATCGCGCCAATGACGATAATTATCCATTTGTATGTGTATTTTACAATATCCGCTATTTTTAATTGCGGGGAAAGTGCTGCAATTAATATGCGCTCGTGTGTCGAGCGGCCGCGTGAAAATCCGCGAAATCGGTTGAATCAGGATTCTCGACTCGCTCTGAGCTAATAAAAGTTGCAACTTTCGCAGTACGGTCCTGATATTCTTTCAGCGGAACTTACAGACATTCGCCGGGGTCTTAAGTTTTGTAGTTCGGAAGTCGCGGCGAGTTAACCCGGCGACTACCAGCGTTTCTCGTTGTCTGTACAGAGTGAGATGTTAAAAGGACAAGGAAAAGGAAAAGACCGAAGAAAGCGGGGGGGGGGGAAGAAAGCGAGAGAGACAGAGAGAAGATTTTGAAGGAAGCGCACGATTCGCGCAGCGCCGGGCTCGTAAAATTTTTACGCGCCGCTGAAAAATAATAACGGCCGTCGCGCAAATAATTTCATCGCGGAGTTCTTCCCGCGCGGAATGGTTTTTCCTCGCGCGAGCGGAAAGCCGGGCCGCGCCGCTCGGTTCGCAAAGTTGGCGCGCGGAAAATGAAATACCGCGTGAAGCATTTATGGCTTGTCGGACAGGCGTGCCCCCGAGATCGTCGTTCACAATCCCGTAACAAACTCGTAACGCAATTTTCCGCGCACTCGCACCCCTTTTTCGCTCTTTGGGTCGCGCGAGGGGCAGGAGGGGGGAAAAAAATAGGGCGCTCCTTCCGCGTAAACGGCCGACGTTCCTATTCCGACTGCTATTTGCATCCCCAATTGGTAATATCGTCGCGATATCGTATTGATGCAGTCATTGCGCTTATCGTGCTTGCACAGCTGGTCCAGTTCCATTGCAATTCGCTCGAATTAACGGCAGCCGCTTCAACGGCCAGTTTGGACATTTGTTTTCGAGCAAACGCGCGGAGAAACAAATTATATTTCATCGTTTATTCTTCATATTTTGCTCGGGAGATGGAAATAAACGGCGCGGGCGACAGATTATTGAAATACGCGTTCCTATATATCCATCACATTCCACTTAAAAAATAGAAACGGATCGCCTGAATGATAGATCGGAAAAGATGGGGTAATTATATTCTTCATTGTTTGACGTTGAAAGCTGAATGTGATTTAAAAACTGACGCATTGCAAAAAAAGATGACTCCCTGCAGTCATCTTTCGACTCCGAGTCGAATCCTTCCGTCGAAAGGGGAGATCGACTCGGAATCGTCTCGTTCCACCTTTAATTTCCGACGATTTCATCCCTCGAGTCTGAACATTTTGTCGTCAGGGCCCGGTTTCACCAAACGTCGCTTAACTTTAATCTCAGTGTAACTCATTGTTCGCCTCTTTCTAGGGAGACAGTTTGGAAAGAGACAAAGGACGAAGAGACTAAGCCAGGCTTAAAGCGATGCGACGTCGGTGAAACCGGGCCCCGAACATTCGATAGAGAGCACCGAAAAAGATTCGAAATCGGAGTCTACGTGGGCGAGGTTTATCGCTCGGCGGACTCGGTGGAAACGTCCGAGTCTCCGCGGCCGGCCAGCCACATTCTCGTATTCGACTGAAAAGGAATCCGGCTACGGGATCGGCATATTTCACGAGCCGAATCCGTTCACCGCGCTTTCTGCATGGCTGCCCTCGAACAGATGATTGGCCTTGCCGGCTGACGATGACTCCGAGCCGGGCGGCACTCTCCCGGCTTTACACGTCACTCCCGTGCGTGTGAACGGCCGCGAGCGTGCGTGTCCCGCGTGATTCCCGCGTCGCCCCGACGACTACACGAAACCACGCCGATACTGCTCTTCGCGAAAACGTCAGGCCGTCCACCTCGCGCGGCGACTGTATTCCCGGCTCGGAGGTTTGCGCGCAAATTAAATTTGCATTTTTCTAACATTTATTCGCTCGGAGGTGCATAATGTCGCTCGTTTTGAATCCCAATGCACGTCCCACGTACGAGTATTTCGAGGTGTGGACGAAAGTAAGAGTCGACAATGTTCGTACTCTCGAAAAGCCAATCGGTGCATTATCACTGAAAATAGTTACAGCACTGGATAACTCAGTGCTATACTTATAACTGTGAATCAGCGAATATTCGCCGTTTTCAGTGATAATCCACCGATTGACCTTTAGAGAGTGTATTATCACGGTCGGAATTGTTAGAATTTACAGGACGAAGAGGATCGACTTGAATTTCAGCTGCGTTGATCTGAAAACGACGTTGCAACGAAATGATGCACGTCCTTAACGGGGCCGAGAATCCGTGTCGTCTTACGTGCAGTTCTTATTCATTAATGCCTGGACCTCAGTTTTACTGGGATTCACATTTTCATAATCTTTATTCCCATCTGCACAGCGATGAGTTTCAGGCTGTAGTTCACGCAGCTTCTATAGAGGTCTGTGGTACATACATGCAGCCTGAAACTCAGTGATTCGTACAGATGAGAAAAATGATGATAAAAATGCAGGTCCAGGCGTTAATGAACGAGACTGCACGGTAGCCTCGGAATGAGCGAACTTGTTCATACCCGGTTATTTGTACGTGCAAGATTCTATTCGAATGAATTCACTCATACTCGCTACTTTCGGTCGGTTCGATCTCTTTTAACGCGAGTTCACGACTCGCGTGGCTCGCCCTCGGAAATTTCCCAGGCCTTCCGGTGCTCGCCGCAGCCGGAGAAGTAACGAGAGACGATTTTGTTTCACCGAGGGGCTCCCAAAACTAACAAATCTAAGGCCCGGTTTCGCCAACGTCGTTTAACTTTAAGCTTAGCTTAATTCGTTCTTTGTCCCTTCCCAACTGTTACCTCAGAAAGAGACAAACGTGAATTAAACCGAGATTAAAGGTAAGCGACGGTTTTGGCGAAACCGGGCCTAAGCGATACATTTTTAGACGCCGTGCTCTCCGCGCGACCCACCGTGCAACTCCCTAGATCCGTCCCTGCCAACTGCCTCCCTTCACCCGCGGCGCCCTCGCCCGCCGTTCTGTATCGCCGTCGGCGGCGTTTGAGGAATCTCATTACAAAAGTTGCCCGTACAACCGGTTTCTAACCAGTGCAACCGGCCACCATGCCACGGAGATTCGCGGAGGGATTCTGGCTGCGACTCCTCTCATTCGATACGTCCTTTACCTGCCTGGATGCACGAACTTCCGGTAATGGCGAACGGGTTGGAGAAGGACGTCGCGTGTGGAGTTTCCGCGGGACGATCCATTCGGGACGACGAGGATGACGTGTACCCGACGCTCGCCCCCGGGCTCTTCGCGGTTGAGAGTGACAATGCGAGGAAGCTCTCGTGGCGGTTTACACGCGACGGATGTGCATCTTTTTCACCGTCGTTTCTTTCCGCCTCTCCTTCGTCGACGGGGCCCTAAACAAGACTCGATCCGTCGATGCCTTTGCGTTAGAGCGAAGCTCCGTCGACTCGTCGGACGAATCGACAGACCGATTGTCCTAATTGTCCGAGAACTATCGAGGCAAACATTTTTTTTTTCCCTCCAGGGAAATAGATTCCGACGGTAGACAAGGAGTATGCCGTCAAGTCGCCGGCGTGTCCCGCATATATCACGACGTCCGTCGTAAATTAATTTTTCGAAGCGTTGTGCGGGACACGACGGAGGAAATATAATTTCCTCGTGGTATATTCCACGTCTACGGGGACGTAATCGCGGCTCGCTGCGCGAAAGAACTATGCTACACAAGCGCGTGTGCGTGTGTGCGTGTGTGTGCGTGTGCGCGCGCGTGTGTGTGCGAAAGGCGTCGTTAAAGCAGTTTCGACTCCGTCGGCCGGGCGCATGAATAGAATCGCGGCGCACGCGAGAGTGTGCGTGCGCCGCGATTCTTTACAAAATTCTCGAGAGAGAAGAATTTTGAGATAACTTCTTTCCCCGATATTTCTCAAGTCGTTGCGCCGCATGTGCGGCCGCGGAAGCGGAAGTCGTCTCGTTATTCGCGACGTAGACTGTATTAACCCGACAAACGACATTGCGGGGAGTCCCCTTGGCGAATAAAATACAAGATTCGCGTCGACGGCGGGAGCAATCCTTTTCACGGAGAGACCGATATGGTTACCACTTGTCTAATTAGGGTTGGCACAATAAATAACAATATTTGGGACAGCTATATCTGCGATTGTCATATCCACATTGGTATGATAAGTGGTGGGGACAACTATATGCGTTTTGTGCAGCAAACTTATAGCGAATTCGGTTGCTTTGCACTAGTGCGCACTCAGTGCACACTAAAGCTTGTTTATAGTCAGTTTTTATTTTTAACTTTGTCTTAAAGACATGTTCAAAGAGTAGTCAAAAAATGATCCGTGTAAACGTTGCACAGGCCATTTTTCTGGAAGGAAATATTGCAAGAGGTATTTAAGATGATCTTTAAATGTGAGAATTGACTGGAAACAAGGCTTAGTGTACGCTCAGTGCGCACTAGTGCAACCAACCGAATTCGCTATTAGCGAAAGTTGCAACACAAAACAATGTACAACGGCAACATTTAAATTTCAGTTATTTTTGCCTTAGGTGTTGTATTATGTATAATTGTAAATATATAAAATCATATCCATATATGTATATGCGTACATCCTCGCCTGCAAAGCAGGCATTTTAATTCCGTTGTCATTACCAATAATTCTATTTGGCATTCTAGAACTAATTGAGCGAAATTGAATCTCCAGTTAATACAGTAAACAAATCAAATTACTGGCTTTACCGCACGTACGGACAACAAGAAACATAAATTTATTAATATCAATGTTAGTAATTGGAATGCACCTGTATGTCGTGATGAATTAATTAAACGCGCTTAATTAAATTAATTAATGAAAAGATAAGTCCCGCGACATATCGACACTGTAATATGTATGTATATGCGCTGTTTATATTTTACCTAAGGTAACTACGTTTCTTCTACGCTGGAGAATTAAAAAAGTCAAGTTTTCACGCATGTCAATAGTCGTAGCAAGGATTTTTTTCATAATTTTTAATACTCGATATTTAATAGAAATGACAAAAGGTATACAAAAGATATCAGCGAAAATCTAGCCCCGGTTCCACAATTGTAAATTGAAATCGAAAATCAGCACAATCTCCTATCTCGTAGTCGCTGGCACGGGTGACTCGAGAGTTTTGTACCGGGGAAAATCGCGTTAAGAAGCTACGACTGAACTTGGAGAGACAAAGGGCGAATTTCGGGTATTTGGAGCGAACGGGGGGGGGGGGGGCGGCCACTGACGGCGGGG
>NW_011967149.1:611006-614525 GCF_000949405.1 Vollenhovia emeryi
ATGCGCGGCCGAGAAGTCTTCTGGGAGGCAGCGAGGAGCGAGATAATGGCATTCTAAGGGATGCGCGCGGTGGATGCGTTGAAACGGAACGTCGCAGTGGTAGTGTTCGCGCATTCTGCCGGAATCGCGAACATCAAAGGCCACGCCGGTCGCGCGCAGCAGCACAAAGGTGCACATACGACCGCATCGCGGCATCCGGAATAGTTCGCGGTGCAGACCGAATGCAAAGCGATTGTGTTCCTCCCCTTTCTCTCTCTCTCTCTCTCTCTCTCTCTCTCTCTTGCTCGCTCGCTCGCTCGTCCCGTCCCGGAATTATGTTAATGTCAAGTGAGGATGGTCTCAAAGTCGGAGTCCGCGAAAACGACAGGATGCAATCGGGCTGCTTTCATCCCGCCCCGATAAAATTGCATCTATCACGTCTACAAAGGGAGATTGCGAGGAGATACGCGAGGGTATCGAATCGATTTGCTTGTTCGAAAACTCGATGCAGCATCCATCCGTTCGTTCGTTCCACTTACTCGAACAAATTAATCGAGATGCGAGTGTAAGTCAGTTGTTCACAATTAGCTGAACAATTGTCTGAGCAAACGGAAACCCATAAAAACAGTCGCGTGAAATTCAAGCCGTTTGCTGCCACGGCGATCTGCGCCCTGCGAACTTCAAAAGTATATAATAGTCATTGCGTGCGTCCTACATTGAAGAAAATCTTACACCCATTAAGTAATAGAACAAGGCGCGACGTCGCGGTGGCACAAAAATTCGAAAGACCGCTGCGCAACGATTACCCACCCTCCGGGTGCAACTTCGATAAAGAATGCGCCGAAGTTGCAGTCTGTAGGACGCGGGGGAGGGGGGAGGGAAGGACGGGGAAAGGGCGGGGGGGGGGAAGAGGATGCTTAACAAGCGGCTACTCGGGGAACAATTTTAAGAATTAAACTTCTCGCCGGGACTCCACCAGCCGGTCCCCCGCAATTCTCCGCGGAGAAGGGGAGAGGTAGCGAGCGCTTTGTAATCTTATCTCATCGGTGTAACGCGAGCGCGCGGCGCGTTACACCGCCGAGATTATTAAAACGAACTCCCAGATTTTAACTTCGCCGACGGCGGTGGCCGCCCCCGGCCGTCGTTACTTCCGAAGTCCGATGAGAACTTTAACAGGTGGGCGATACGCGCGCGCCTCCCCCCCTCCCCCCCTCGGGCGCACCGCCGTCGGCTTTTACACGGGTACTTCTCTTCTCATAAACAGCTTGACTTTCATCGGCGCGCGGCGAGTAAGCGAGTAATTAATTGCCATATTGAGCACCGTCGCGCGTAAAAATGTCAGTCGTCTCAGAGACTCGAGCTTTCGGCAAGCGCGAATGTTCGAGCGCTGATTGAACTGCACTTAAACTAGTTGGGACAGATCGATTATTTAAACTTGCTCTAAAGTCCTAATGGACGGCGAATAATTAATAACTGAAGTGATTTCATGATTTAATGATTCGGCGTTCTCGTTTCCATTTGATTTTTAAGTGATTTCGCTCGGTGCGATAAACGTAGGTATCGTCTGGTCTCTTTGTTTTTTACAACTGGCAAACGTTCCGAATGATCTCGCGCCCACTCTCCTAACAGTACGCCCACAGAAAAAATTTCCGGATCCAATGCTATTACACTTCAGTGTATTATAAAATAGGATCGATGTAGCGCCAATCATATTTATTATACACTGACAAAAAAATATTTTTAAACGAAGTAAATAGATTTACTTTAAAAAATGTTTTTACTGAAGTAAATATTTATTCTATTTAAATGAAAAAATCAAATTTCAAGTAAATCTGTATTATATTAAGTAAATTAATTTCAATCATTACATTTTCTACATTCAACTAAAGATTTCATAAGATAGAGAATACTATTTATTAAATGAAATCGTCGTTTTTGTCAAATAAGAAATCCAATTTTCTTCGCTGTAAAACTTAGTAAAGTTAATATATAATATAATAAGCTATTAGGAGCCACCTAATGAATAATTTTCTAGAGTAAAGTAATACCTTTTTGGATTAAGATATATTTTTATCAGTGTAGAGAAAGGAATATTTTAATCTTAAATAAAAAATTGTATAAACTAGAATAAAATAACCGTAAGTCTTTTGTCGAATATTCTGGTGCCAACTTTGTGCGTAGCAAGATGGAGGAAAAATTTATTCTAAACGCAAGAACAACGACAAGTTACTCTTGTCTCAATATAATAAGTCAATCTTTTTTAATTCGATAGAGGAGAATAAGAATAAGTGATTTTATTTTGCTGTTGTCTTATTTTTATACCAAATGAGGTTGTGAGAAATATAAATGCGCCAAAAATATGTTTTGTCTCGGTAACAGAAATCCTTTCTGAGGGTGTACGTTTAAACTAAATACTATTATGCGCGTGAAGAGTCGCTCGTACATTCTGCCGAAATAAAAGGACACGAGGAAGAAATACGCTCGATTCCAGCGGCAACAAATGTTCGGCGGGGCCGCATTACATGCAACTGCGGGGCCGCGGCCGATGAAATCGTAGCGGAACCGACGTTAAAAGCTTTCAATTACCGACGACTAACTGCGCCGGCGGACTTTATACCGATCGTTACGCCGATTACGCTCGACGATAATACTTTTTATCATACGCGAGCGAGCGCGCATAGCGACGGTCTCGCGACCGCGCTGCGGTATAATTTGGCGAAAGCATAAATGCCGCGTTAATGGCCCGCGCGCGCGGATGCTTTATCGCGTTTGCGGTGTACATCCTGAAGCCATGACACTCGGTTTCGTCGGTAGCTCGTAAAGTTCAGGACTGGACAAGATCGGCGCATGTCTGGCCTTCGGAAACGCGCGTAATTCCTATTTTTAGAGGTGCAATTTGCATTCTTTTTATCGCCGCTCCGCTGACCGCAAACCCGTCCCGCTGACCCACGTCTCGCTATCGTCCCGCGAATCCCGTTCCGTCTGGATTTCGAGTCGCTGAACTCTCGAGTCTCGACCGAAATATCGATGACTCCATGTCGATTCGATCGCGACGTCCGCGCACTTTGTTCCGAAATGTACGTCCGGGAGGTCGCGTGATTCATCGCCTCGCAACCTCACGGAGGCTTTAAAACACGGCGAAGGACAGCGGAAGCTGCGCTTGATATTCTCTCACGTCCCCCGTATATCATCGACACCCATCGCGCGGGATAATGAGCGATGCTAATTAACAACGCAAATAAAGGCCGTGTGCATACGTCGGCGTATGCGAACGAGGTCCGTAACTCGGAATGAATGTTACATCGGGACAAGGAGTAACGCCGATTCGCTTTCTAATCATTACGTAACCCTATATTAGAAGCCCGTAGTTACGGTATAGTTTGCCGTCCGACAAACGTGTATGACACACTCTTATGCAAATCGCGAAATCCATCGTCGGGGACGAGATTGTTTTCGGTTACAATTAAGCCAGACTAATTAAAAACAATTGAGACGCCTTTAATCTCCCGTCACGGATTTTCATCTCGTGTTTAAAGAATT
>NW_011967149.1:616005-654821 GCF_000949405.1 Vollenhovia emeryi
AATCACAATTTAATTGAAGTGACTGGAGAAAATCTTATGAGTCGCCAGAAGTAATTAGAAACTTCAGAGGATTACTTGACCGTGTCTGGCAAATTTTTACGTTTAAACCCACAACGTTTCGACCATGGTTTGTGGTCCTTTTCAAGTGATAATTTTATCAGTAAATTCGCATGGTAAGTCAAAAGAACTGATCTTGATTTCACGAACGACAGAACATGACGGTCCACTTGGAAAGGACCACAAGCCATGGTCGAAACGTTGTGAGTTTAAATATAAAAATTTGCCAGGCATGGTCAAGTAATCCTCTGAAGTTTTTTAATTGAAGTGTTTCGTACAGATAAAGGCATACTGATTTAATAGAAATGCGACAAATAAGACCGAGTCCCAGTGTCTCCCAATTTACTCGCGAATACAGTAAATTAATTAACGATATCGAGTGAAAATAGGACGACTTGAATCTAATACAAATGATTCAAGAAAATGCCATTTTCAGTCAAGGATCTTAACCTAATAATAATATTTCTGTGTCAATTTCCTATACTTTTCCGATTTCAATAAACTCCGCGCTGATGATCGGTCGGTCTTAAAATACATTTATGTCGATATGTAAATTATGTCGATACAGTAAATCCGTACATTCAGAAAAGAGATTTAGTTAGATTAAACAAATGATATGCGCTCGTGGAAAAAAATGCTGCTGAATCAAACAAAAATGGGGTCGCTTGATTTAATCGTTAACGTCACGGGTAGTCGCAAACGTAAATAATTCACTCAATTGTATTCGCTGTGGATTGTAATTTTAAGCGTTAAACAAAATATCCCGATTATTAAGACAACTGTCTGATGTTTTTCATTCGTTAATACTGACGTTGTTTCAACGATTTTAATACACTGATCACAACATCATGTGTTTTTTTCCGCGTTGAAACCATATTTCTTTGAATCTACTAAATTTTCATTTACTGCTACTAAAACATTTGCTAGCTCTGAAGAAATATATATAATTCCTCTTAAGGCTATTCCACAAAAGCTGCAAGTTGATTGACTACGCATTTCTCGGAACTAGAACTTGGACCAAGAGCATCGTGGACACAGCCCTTTAGAAATTGCAGTCTCAATCAAATAAAATTTGGGTTAAGGTAAAGAAATCATTTCTTTGAAATTAAAAGTCTATTAAAGTGAACATTCAAGCAGATTTGTCTGATTTCAAGCAAACTCTTTTCTGGGCGTACTCATTTTTTGACGCTAATGAGCATCAATTAAATGAAAATCAAACGAGGGACCTCGCGCGAGTCGCGTTGCGCGTCGGCAGATCTGCTCTCGCGCTTCTTCCTCGACAGAGGAAGGAACGGGACGTTTCCTGTCTCGCTTATACGCGTATTTTCATTCGATTTGCCGTGGGGAGAGCGACGCCGCTCGATCATCTCCGCCGGTCGGTCAATTTACGTCTCTATTAACGCCTTCCGGCTAACGAGCCGAAGCGACGCGCACTCGCGCGCGTGAATTAACGGCGATATTACGGAAAATATATCCCGCGCGAGCGCAGCGTCCAAAACATCTCGCGATAATTATTATCCGCGCCGGGACCTGATAGCCCGCGAATTATTATATCCACGGCGAACGCGCGCATTGTTTACATGGTTGCCGATCGCGCAACTAATTACGGCGGGGCGGCCATTAATTTCCAATCGACGTCGAGGGCCGTCACCGTCGTGAAATTAGCGGTGTCGCTAATTGATCACGCGGAGATGCGTTATCTCCGCGTTAATTATTAAACTGCATCGTTAATCATGGGGATTATTCGTGGCGTTCGCACTATTTGCGACGAAGTGAAAATAGACGAGTTGCAAATTTCAGCTTAGTCTTTCCCTGATTGTATCGGTAAACTTTTTCAGCGTAACGAAATTAATAAATTACAGGTGTATCGATTCTTTGGTCAGTTGCTTTAAGAATTTGGACTGCCGAAGGTGAGAATGATTTTCACGACTCACCGTTTGACCTTTAGAGGGCCGGACTGGCCACTACAGTGGCCAGGAGCAAGCTTGAAAACTTTACGGAATATGTAGATTACACATATGCATAAATTTTCTGTTTAAAAAATTACAAATTTCAATCGAAATATGCCGGCCCTCTACAGGTTAATCGGTACATGGTGAATTTGTACGCGTATGTGCGCACGCGTCTGCACAACTTACGCACTACATGTGCCGTACACAACCGCGCGATATTCTATCGAATCGCGACGAGTCGCGCCGAAGAGCCGGGGGGGCATTTCGGAATACGTCCCGTATTAACTCCCCTCATTAATATTCCCTGTAATTATTGCAGCAAATTATTGCCGCGTGATATTGTCGCGAGGCGGCCGAAATTTCAATATCGAAATTCCGCGCGGCGTAACGCACGGCGATCGTGTTAAACGCCGCGCGTCCCCGCGGCTGCCACCGGGGCGGCGGAGAGACCACGCGCGGCTGAAATATCGAGCGTATTTCGCCAACGGCGTTACCTTCGCAAATAAGAGGGTGGAGGATCCGCGTGCTGTGTACCTCGCCGCGCTAGTGCATTGTTAACGCGCAACGGATATAGCGTTGCCCTGCCCGAGAGCTCAAAAAGCCTCCCGGACTCTCCTTCTCTTAGCTAAATTGCCTCGTTCAGACGACGGACGGCGGTTTCCGTCGCGCTCGTTTGTCTCGCGCCCGCGGATTAAGAGATTTTCGCGCAAACTGCATCTTGTCGCGGGGACTGCAATACAATTTACCTACCCCCCCCCCCCCGTACCCGTCTACCGTTGTATAATTGTCATCGCTGGATGTACGCACGCGTTGACGAAGGTCGCACCCATAGAAAACATTTCCGGATTCAATGCTATTACACTTCATAAAATAGGATCGCTATAGCGCCAATTATATTTATTATAGAGAAAGGAATAGTTTTATCTTAAAATAAAATGATAGTGTGTCTCGTCTTTTGTCGAATAGCGCGGTGCCAACTTCGTGCGTTATAAGATGGAGGGACAATTTATTTTAAACGCAAGAATATATAAACTTACATTTATATAAGTAACTCTTGTCTCAATATAGTGAGTCAATCTTTTTTAATTCGATAGAGGAGAATACGAGTTATTGATTTTATTTTGTTATTGTCTTATTTTTATACTAACCGAGACTGTGAGAAATATAAATGCGTCAAGAATATTTCTGGTCTCGATAACAGAAATCCTTTCTGAGGGTGTTTCATGACAGACTCGCATACGCTAGCGTCGTGAGCGATAACAAAATTAAATAAATTAATTGGAGAATGTGCGTGTCATCAAGTGACATTTTTATATAAAATCGCAAATGAATGTCGTCATTTTGTCTCCCCTCGCTGTTAATCTAGAGTCGCAAGCGAAGACAACACGGTTCGGCATTCTACCGGATGTAGGAGGGAGAAGAACAACAGCCAGTTCTAAGTGTAACTCTAACTTGTGTAGATTTTTTTAATAAATGCATATGAGAAGGGGCACTCTCTCCCGTCTCGGTTCGTGCCGACTACGCTTCGTCTTTATTGCGGCGTGACGAATGTTGGACTGGACGGTAGAAAATCGCGCGTTCTTCTCTCGAACAGCTTTATTTGTTTGAAAACCGGCCTGTTGCGTTGCCACAACAGTTGCGAGCGAGCTCATAAGAGATGCAGGGAGAAAGAGAGAGGGAGCGCGAGGGGTTCGACGACCCTCCTCGCTTTGTCGTGAGTCACACGGATGAATAAGTGCAATGACGTGAGTGAGTGCGTGCGTGCGTGCGTGCGTGCGTACGTGCGTCCGTGGGTCGGTGCGTGCGCGAAACGTACTCGTCTTCCGGCCACCGGAAAATGTCATGAAGAGCATTATTATACCGCGATCCTGCTGTCCGCCTACGCTCACGTATACGCATCCTAAACGCATTTCCCACCAAGGTAATCCCTTTGTCCCGATTACTTTGGCGGAAGCCTTTGATCTGCGAGATGAACGGCGTGACGCAACGAACTTTGTACGCGCCGTCGACGACGACGACGGCGACGACGACGATGAGATAGGATGCTAATGCCCCGGTTATCACGCGCGAGTGAAGCTGCAGCGGTTTTAGCCGACACGCATAATTGCCGCTGAACTCCTCGGCACAATGATGACCTTTACGCGAGTATAGTTCAAGAAGCCCTATGAGAAAATGTCAATTCGAATCCTCTGCACGTTCCGTTTTATCTATTTATATGCTGCTTTTTTTCCGCTTGTATATTAATATTTCTTTTAAAAGTATGATGTAAGAATTTTTTTAGGGCTATATCTTTTCTTTGGCATTCAAGCTAAAATGTCGCTTCCTATTTCGAGCTACGGCCCTTCGAAAATTATGTTCTCGTTTCCACCGTCGTGGAAAAGAGTGATTTGACGATAAAAAGAAATTACATGCACGCCGTAGAGTAAATCCAGCATCGTTAATATTATATTGGACTTAACGATTTCCTCAATTATGGTAATGACATACCTAATTGAGGAAGGGATCCTACGTACGGATAATGGTCAATCATCGGACTTTTGGTCTCCACCGGTTTATTCAGGGACACCCTGTGTGCTTTCTCCGGCGAAACTTTCGAAGCGTGTTCGCCGACTGACTCGGGAGAAGCGACTTGTTTTTACGGCGAAGCTCTCCTAATCCAGAGATGGCCGAGCTTTACAGGATCGAGGGTTACGTTTATTTTTATCTCGCAGACTGATCGATCGATTTCTATTCTCCCGCGGAAGCAGACATTTTGTCATTGTCCGCCAAAAAACGATGAAGATATCTCGGTCATACAAATGAAAATGGCAGCACTTTGGGAAATTTACCTTATACTCCGAATAAAATAAAGAAAAAAAATATATATAAATATATAATGCGAGAGAATAACATTGTGGGTATCTACCTATCCGAAACGTTCCTTTTTGGGCGAAGGACTATTATGCGCTGGACGTGTTCCTACCCGACGTAAACTTTGGCCGAAGATGTAATGGAATCTCATCGTTCTAGTCGCGACATAAAAGCGTACAGGCACTTTCGTGATCCGCTCGCGGGGAGAAAGGGGGGCGGCGGGAGCGTAAAAAGGATAAATCGATACGCGGAATTACCATACTCTCAGGACGTTTACGTCTTGCGGTTCTTGTTCGCTAGTATCCACCACACACTCGGTAATCCAATATTCATGAAAGCCGGATGTACGTTTTAGCTCCGATAATAAAACGACAGTAAAATATGGATGCTCGTCGTCGTCGTCGTCGTTGCCGTCGACCGATCCTGTTCCTCTCGGTGCAACGTCATCTCGACGCGACATACGCTCGTCCACCGGTCGGTGGACGATTTTATTAACGCACAACGTGTCGTTACGTCTCCATTAATTGGGTATTCGATCTAAACTGCTGCCTTCGAGCTGAAAAGTGCGGCAAGAGTTCCGCCAGGTCTTGTTAGGTAAATAAAGCAGTGTGTGTGCATCGGTCTGTCAGTAACGCACTTTATTTACCTAACAAGGCATGGCTGAACTCTCGCCTCACTTTTCAGCTCGAAGGTAGCGGTCTAGCAGTATGTACGGAGAGAATTTTCTCTTAAAAAAGTGAGTACAAGATCGGCCCCATTTTTTTCGCATTCGATTTTGGTTCCACAAATATCGGGCTGCAAAAATTCCAAAACCAATACCTCTCCGAACAAAGGGACATTCCTTCTGTCACTCACATGTTCAGAATGGCCAAGAGCCTTTAACATGCGAGAAGAAATGTCTTCTTGTTCGGAGAGGTATTGGTTTTGGAATTTTTGGAACCCGATATCTCTGGAACGTTAATCCGATACATTCTGAGACTGACATATCTGCGATCAGTTTGACGAGACCTTTCGTTTGGTACCTACTTTGTGACCAAGATCGAATGCGAAAAAAAGGGGCCATTTGCCTATGGACACTTGTTCTCACTCTTTGCACGGCATTTTGAACAATTCTATGAGAGTTTTTTGAAATTTTACCACACATTTTATTAGTAAAACGTATACTAAGTATAAAATTACTAGTGAAATGTGCGGTAAAATTTCAAAAAAACTCATAAAATTCTTCAAAATGCCGTTTCCACGATCGCACAATTTTCAGGATAAATTTTAAAAGAAAATTCCGTGTAGAAGTCTGCGGTTATTACGCGGAGAGAGCAAGTCTCTATCATTTTAATTAATATCCTTGTTTATGCTGGTCGCCTTTGCGACGCACAGATTATCGTCCCGCGATATCTCTATGTCGTCTGTCAAAGCCCCAACGGAAGGCGACGTGGGCGAGCGGATCCGTCGGCGGTCGGTGATACACGGACGCGCGTACGGCGACAATAATTGCATACAACAGCGTGCCGTTTCCTCTGTTCTCCGCGATCTCACCCCGCGGCAGTTCGACAATTCGGCCGACCCTTTTGTCGCGCGAATACGCTCGCGCCGCTCGCAAGTAGGTCAGATCCGAATACGTAGGGCCAAATGCGACGCGCGCGAACGCGCAAGGAGAGTAAGTGCACTTACGCTTGTTCTTGCATCCGCGACCTCAATTGTTGATGCTCCCGGGCCGGTCGCTGAGTGCCGCGGATGGGGCTCTCACAAAGGGAACTTTAACTCCCTACACCCCGTCACCCTTCCAGCCTTCCACCAGCGAGCGAGAACCTTGTCGCGCGGATCCTTCCTCCCCCACGAAAGAATAGCGTTTGATGCACGATGATGCGCGCGGGCGGCACTTGCCGTCAGCGATTACGGGGCCGGAAGTGGGACATTCCCGCGCTCTGTATATCCGTTTATCCGGAAATTCACCCTTGAACCCCCTACGGGGTAATCGCGCGGCAAGATTATTCGGAGGAGCGAAGTTGTTGGATGCTCACTTGTACACGGCATTCCGCACGAGTATCTTAAATGTTTCTCAGGATACTCTAGAAGAGACCCTTGAAGTTGAGTCGCTTGTAATCTGGAAATTGTCGTCTTATGCATAGTTTTGTGCCAGGGTGCCGTGCAAGGGGGGTAACCACTTGCTGTAATCGTGGGACAGTGTTTCCGAAATCATTATGGAATCCTTACGAAATCCCCCGTGTAGTCGTTTTGTCCGTATTTTCACGTTTCTTCACTTATTGTTAGACAATAAACATTAAACTTGAACGTTTCTCAGCTTGTTTTCATTTTCCAAAAAAATTTACTTCTTTCAGTGAATATATCCAAATATATATCATAGTTTACACCTATAAACGCATATTCTTTTCATAATAAGACTGAAGCAGTTGCCGTTAAAACAACAGCGAGTTGAAACGCAAAGTTGGAACACTAAACAGTACATACAAATACAAAATTACCTTTCATTAAGACCGCGGTTAGACTAGTGGGAAAAGTGGGAAAGCAAGGGGGAACACGTTTTCTACCTAACCGAATATTTATACAATCTTAACTGAAATTACTTCTACAAGCAAATACTTCGTAGTAAAATAAGAAACTTTTTTTTTGAGAAAATCTAACAACTCTTTGAGGCTTAACAACGTCACATAGTTTTAAACGCGCATATAAGAGAAAATTATTTGCACTTAGATGAGATTATTTGTAATCAGATGAAATCAAATGAAAACATGTAATCGGCGGGACAACATTTTAGCTAGTGGTTACCCCCGTGGTGCCGCGGTCTGTTCATGCCAGGTCTCGTTTTATTGTTATTCGCGATCTACGTAATCAAGAAAACTGCCATCAATTACGGTGCGAGCGGGAAATCCCTGTGTTTCTCCTAAACAGACCTCGTTTTGATACTTTTTCCTCCCTCGTTACTAAATTTCGCGCGCGCATTGAATGTAACTGTACGGCCATTAATTACGTCCACGCAATTAATTATTTAATTACAGTGAATTCAAGAAGAACGAACTTGGCGTATTATTTCGTTTAAGCTCGGTAACTGGCTTTTAGAGCGCCGGCACCGCAGCCAGCGGGCTCTCCCTCGCCCGCTGTTTTGTGCACGTGCGATTATACACAATGCGTTACGCACAATGCCGTTCGGTCGACCCCATTGTTTTCCTGGCACGTCACGCGTTAGTCCCGCGAGCGTCCCCCTTAACGCAAATTTCACTTTCCCCTCGTACGTCGTATCCTATCTCTGCCCTCGGCGCCACCCCTATAAGCGCCCTATCGACGGCGTGCAGGTGGGTGGCGGATGGGTTATTTTCAGAAACAACGCGCGAACAATAAAATCTCGCGATTAATATCCTCGGCCCCGCCGGCGTTCGGACGCGGAGCGGTAGGAAGTTCGAATTCGCGAACGAAAGCGGCGAGTATCATGACGAACAATGCGATCGCGGTAGAATAAAAACGGGGGCGAATCTCTCTTCTTGAAACTTTGCTCTTGGAAAAAAGATTAGATGTTTTCCGGGACTGCGTCGCTTTGGGAAAACAGTTTTATCTTATGTTTTTGCGCCGTCGTTGTTTGACAATCTAATGACGAAGATAACTGTAAACATTGTTTGATAATTAAGAAATAAAGATCGATCTGCCAACGGCACGCGTCGTCGTCGGGCGTTGTCGTCCGAATTACCAGCTCGGTCTCAACGGTGTCTCGCCGGCACTTTGCGACAATTTTCATTGATAAATTAGTGTCACGGGTTAAAGCGCTTTTCAACCGAATGTATATACCCACATTCCAATCAGGTACGAAACTACGAAAGACGGATGAAAACGGTGTCGGAAAATTTACGGCACGGCCTCTCGATCTCTTATGAACTATTAATCTGAACGATAACGAGTAAACAGCCCCTTCATCTAAATGAGAAAATTCGTGTTAAGAGAAGATGTACAAATTAATCGCAATTAATTGTTAAACTGTCACGACGACAGTCGCAGCAGTAATTTCGCGCTCCTTCGTTTAGATTACAAGTGTCACAATATATAAAATGAGGCACGTGAATTGCGCGAGCTACCTGAGAAACCGAGTTAGAAAATTTACGGCACATTTGATTACACGCCGTAATCATAACTAGCGATATTATATAACAGGTTGTTTAAACGCTGCGCTGTTTTCGGAAAGCTCTGCCGCGCAAGCGAGCAGCGTACGTCCATTTCAATAGCTCAAACTGTTTTACGTAGACGTACAAAATTGAAAAAGAATACTCCTCCAAATTATCGCCGCTCCATTAACTTTCGCGGTCCCCTGAATTTTCCAACGTTTTTCCCTGCCGTAAATAAAGCCATGTTTTTAGTTCGCTTTGCAAAATAAATGCCGGTAAAGATTTTAAAAGCCGGTATTAGGAAATATTTATAATTTCAGCGGGATATTTATGCGGACTGTTTCTGTTCCCGCATAACGCGCGATACTTATATGAGTGTACGCCGTCTAGATAATCGAGCGCAAAGCTAATGGATGTTCCGATAATCGAACACTCGGCTAATGGCTGTTCGAATAATCGAGATTCTATCGTGCGCCATGTTAAAGTACTCTATATCCCGTTCTACGCTGATTTACTTAAGCCATTGACTTTGCCCACTCTCTATGACGACCTACATACTGAAACGCAATAATTTCAGATACGTACGCCGGCATTAATGATAGAATAATGATAGCGGGGATCGAGCGAGGCCTCTATCTCAAGTCGTGCGAGACACTTCCTTAATATTTTACATATCAAGCGACGTATTACGAGCACGAATATTCAATATTCAAGGTTTTTCAGGAGGGTTCGTAAACAGATACTGCATTCATGAGACACATGTTTAATTTAATATAAACTCAATCGCAAGCACAGAAAATATAATTAGCGTGTCGCGCAAGGTGATTCGCTGTATGCATACGTGAAAACACCAGAGCGTTTTTACACACGTCCGAATTAATTTATCCCAAAGTATGTTGAAATATGTAAATCCCTGTTAAGAAGATTATATTACGTGAAATATAATTCCCGCGGTATTGTGCGCTACATGCTCGCTCCGAGAATACGGATTTTGAGGGGAGTATCTAAAAAAAAGTTTTCCGATTATCATAGAGCATTACCTGTCGTCACGAACAACAGCAGGTTGCTAAAGATATCCGACACCTAGAAATGACATCGTTACCGCTGCTGCATGCGACTTCTCGGCTATTACGAGATCTTCGCTTCGCGTACAGAAAGAACGAGCGAGCGAGCGAGCGAGAGAGAGAGAGCGCAGCGGAATTAAATTTCCTTCGAGTGTCGACTTTTACGCGTCGCGAGATCGCAAATGTATTCGGGAGTCTCACGGACCACCGGGACGCAGCGCGCGGTTAAGGTCGGCTTAATTGCGTCCCCAGAGATTTATCGCGAAAGTAGCATCTTTCGTCCGTGCGGTCCACGGGCTTTTTGGGCCCCCTCTTTCTCACCGGGACGTGGTATGACTGCGAATTTCGCGTCTGGAAACGACGGGGAGTCGAGAGGGCCGACCCTTAACGTCGCCGAGAGGCGCTGAGAGGACGCTTTGTCCCCCCCATCCCGCCGTATTATAACAAAGACTTTCTTATCGTTCAAACAAAAATATCGGGTTTTCGGTAACGCTTAACAGAAGAATTCCACTCCGGCACGAGTGTAATATCGTTTCCGTCTCACGCTTGCGAAATTGAACCGCACAAATCATTCAGGAGGTCGGTTGTCCGTTGCAAAAATGTCAAAATACCCGAAGGGGCGATCCACGGTATTAGTAGGACGGACGCTGGCCCTCCCACGGACCGTTTCGTCAGCGGGAAAACGCGAGGAACGGTTAATTTCGTCGGAAGACGTAGGCGAGCTTTATCGGGACAAGGTGAATTTCGCGGACTCAATGAGACGCGTTTCTTTCAACTCACGATACAGCAGGCCGATTGATTATTCTCTATTGCGGAGACTAAGTGGGCGTCGTATCGCACCGCGACATCTACGTCATTAGAAGCACGCCGGCGGCGTCATCCGTCGGCGACGTTGGCGGAGAGGAGGCGATTATTACCAGCGAGAGATTGCTGCGTCGAATCGAAACCGCTTCAACGAGCTCGCTGCCCTCGCGTTTCTCGCGAGCGAAGGTTGAGAAGTTAAACTGTTCTCGTACACGCTCGTACCTATGCGGAATGTCACCGAGATCGTCGTCGCTGTATCTCTTATCTCAAATTGTTCCGCGCATTCAAGATCGCTCATCAAAATCGCGGCGAGACGATCATTTGTTTGAAGGGGGTGAAGATCGCCGGGATTCTCGGGCGCGTGTACAACGCCGGGATACGCCGAATAATTTGCGCGTCGCGCATAATTCGCCGACGGTGAATACATAATGTAACAACGGTGGCACATCTCTCTATCTCCCTCTTTCTCTCGCCCTCTCCCGTTTCCCGGCGAAAGAAGAGGAAGAAGAAGCAGAAGTAGAGTAGCGAGCAACTTCTTAGGGGTGGCTGACACTCGAGAGATGCTCCATTTCTTGGCTCGGTTTTCTACGTCGACGAGCCTCGTTAAACTCCCATTGGGCCCGTTCCAGCTTCCGGCACGGCGCAAAAGTGACGCGATTCACGTGTAGCGTACGAGACCTCCCCCCCCCTCTCTCTCTCTCGCTTCAACTCTTTCCCCCTTTCTCCCTCCGCCCTCCGTCGTCTCTCCTCGTCTCTCTCGCTCTTCCGTTCGGCGACACACATCGCATCCATACGTAAGCGTGCACGCGTCTCGGCAGTTACGAGCCGTCTCGGACGTAGCGCGCGGCGAAGTTGCAGCCTGCAGCCGCGTAAGGACCGCTCTCTCTATTTCTCTCGCGTACACGCGGAAGAGCGCCGACCACCCCATATTTTGCATTCGCCGCCGAGGTTGTTTTACCGCGTGAAAGTTGACGCATTACTCAGAGGCATTTGGACGCCGGGGCAATTACTCGCGATATGATACATTAGCCCGGAGCCCCAGACGCTCCGGGAAATTACTCACGTGACGTAATTTGGTGCAATTAAAGTTACTTCTCTTCTAACTTGCCTAGCGCGACCTATCCTGGACGCGCGATGACGATTTCGGCGATCCTTCAGCGCGGAACGGCGCGATATCCGACGCTCGAAACGCACGCCCGTGCAAAATCTATCGTAAGACTTAAACGTTACGGTATCATGTTCTCTGTACGCCGCGGTTCGAAGTTACTCGATTAACCAGTCAATGAGGCGTAATCGCGAAAACGATCGGCAAGTGAATACTCGCATTAGGACGCGCACGTTGCCGCCGTAATTTAATATCGCGCAATGTGTTTCCTTGTTGATTGAAACTTCGATAATGGCCGCGACGTCACCGATACCCACACGCCGCGTGACGCAGCATCGATACTCGTTCGAGTTTCGATACGTAATAATACCGACGCAATACTACGCACGGTCTATTAAACGCCCGTGTCCTTTTCTCTCGCCGTTCGTTTAATCCTGCGATTGGATTTAGTTCCCGCGCGTGCGAATGAATTGCGATCACGCACTCACGCACAATTCGCACGCGCGGCGGATACCTACTTGTTCTCGAAATTACTTCGCCAAGGCAAAGCATTAGGCTGGATCTGCAATAGACGCAGTAAGTCGCAAGCCGCAAGAAATCGGCCAATGACAGTCGATTATTCTTCTCATATTTGGCTGTGACTGGTCGATTTCTTGTGGCTTGCTGCGTCTATTGTAGATCCAGTCTAAAGGCCTGCGTCCACGATGCTGGAACTTGATCCAAATTCTAGTTTCGAGAAGTGTATAACCAATCAACTAGCAGCTATTCCATAAAAGCTGCAAGTTGACTGACTGAACATTTCTCGGAACTAGAACTTGGACCACGTTCTAGCGTCGTCAACACATGCCTTTAGGGCAGGGATACGCAACTGACGATCTGCAAGTCGGACCTGGCCCTCAGGGCATTTCTACCTTCTTGAAATTACTTCGCCAAGGGAAAGCATTAGACTAGATCTGCAATAGACACAGCAAGTCGCAAGCCGCAAGAAATCGGCCAATGACAGTCGATTATTCTTCTCATATTTGGCTGTGATCGGTCGATTTCTTGCGGCTCGTTGCAATCTAGTGTAGATCCAGTTTTGAGGCAGGGATACGCAACTGACGATGCGCAAGTCGGATCCGGCCCTCAGGGCATTTCAATCCGGCCCGCGACGTCCAAGCTTGACACGCAGGAAAAATGAAAAATAAACTGAATTATATTAGGGCCGAATCGCCTATGTTTCCTGGTTAATGTAAAAAAGGTAAAAAATAGATAAACACACGGAGAGAATTTTCTCTTAAAATTTACCCTGAAAATCGTGTAATCGTGAGACAACATTTTGAAGAACTTATGAGAATTTTCTGAAAACTTTTTACTAGTAAAATGTATGGTAGAATTTCAGAAAACTCTCATAAAGTTCTTCAAGACGCCACGTTGTCCTACGATTATATGATTTTTAGGATAAGAGAAAATCTCTGTGTGTAAGTTCCAAACGTAGCTGTTGCGGCCCGCGGATATAATTTCAAACTTTACATTTGGCCTGCCAAAAGATCGCGTTTCTCTGCATTAGGGCCTGAACCGAAAGATTGTCGTTTACTATTCCGTCGCAAGACTTAAGTCGTAAGACGTCGTAGCCGTCAAGAGGTGGCATACGTCTGCAATAATTCTTTGTGCGTTAACTTCCGACATCGACTTACGTTACGTCTTAGCTTAATATTACATTTGCCGTACGACAAATTTTTCGAGCGTCTTGATTGGCCGTCGAATAGAAAATTTCGAGATACTTGACAGTTTTACTATTCTGCCTAGCCAGTCAACACACTTGAGAAATTTGTCGTACGACAAATGTAATGCTAGCCTTACGGCGGAATCGTAAACGGTTACGACAATTTTACTGCTCAGGCCCGTCACTGAAGCGTCGCCGCTTCGCCGACGCGTTTCGTTTGCAATCAAAATGATTTCAATACCGAGCGCGACGCGCGTGTCGGGAAAACGGGATAACAAGAGCGGGAGAGAAAATACATTTTCACCCGCGTAAAGCTCATGGCTGGAAATTGTGCTTTACATCAATATTATGCCGGTACGCGTCGTATAATGTATATCCCGGTGAGCTGTAACGAATATTGGAATTTCCGCGAATGTATCAGCGGTCTCGCGGCCACGCGATCGACGCAGCACGTGTTTTGCCTTTTCCCTGCGTATCACGGGGGAGCTTATTTCTCCCCCATCCTTTCCCCGCGAAAATTTTCCGTCCGATATTTCTTACAATTTTCCGCGCACGTAACAGCGAACTGTATACCGTTGTTATCGGAAAACAAAACTTCGTACGGCAACACGCAACGCCTCGAATGTTCCGCCCGTGGAAAATCAAAGAAAGAAGGTACGGACGGCTGATTGTTGCGAGCCGCACAATTAGGGCGGTTACGCGTTGTAATTAGCGTGACGTAAGACACGTGTTTTGATTCTCGCGTCCATGTAAAACGTACCCGGGAGGCCTAGGCGCGATCGGGCACCAGCTCCAGGATATCCCGATAGGTCGCGAAAGAACGCGCGGTTTGAGAAAAAGTGTCCGGCTGCGACGCCCGCGAAACGCAGACGTTTTCCGCGACGGCGACGGCGGCGTGGGAACGTGTCAAGCGCGTCTACGCGAAGTCGCGCGCGACGCGACTGGGGTTGCGAGGTGCACACGACACCCGGGCGCTTACTCATTGGCGAGCCGGCGTAAATTGGTATCGACGCGCCCCGGTAATTTCCCAGGGGCATTAACCTGTGACTTACGAGGTGGTAATACTATGTGGAAATCCTGACGCGGAAGATCCCCGCCGCTCTTCCGTCACGTACGATAATTTACATCCTCCACGTGGCATCGTTGAGATAATACGAGAGGGGGCGAAGGGGGCGAGAGCAAGGCGGAAGACCGAGGGACGTGTAATAACTTCTGGAGGTCGCGGCAAATGTTTTCACTTGCTCGATACCAGAGTGTATATTTAAATCTGCGACTCCCTCTCTCTCTCTCTCCCTCCCTCTCTCTGAAAGATCCTGGTTTCTCTCTCATTTTCCGCGGACCCACGAAATAAAAGTCTGGAGCTTGCTCGCGGGACGCTCTGTTTGCAGCACAATACAATGCCTTGCTCGTAATCGTTGTTAAAAAGATTTGTAACTAAGTATTGCAGGGAGAGAGAGAGAGAGACACAAAAATTGACACGAGATGATTTAAAACGAATCGGAGATGAATCAAGTTTGTACATCGCACTATCCTAAGATTAACATTTGGGGATCTATCAATTTTAACTCTTGCCTCGTCGCGCCATTTGATCCTCATGCAATCTATTTACCTTTACGTATAACGTACGAGTACACGCGAAATTTGTCTCCGATGATTGTACGTTTCATAAAAGGTACACGAGGTTCCATAAAAGGACGCGCCTCGGGGCCGAAACGTTCTCGACTCCGTCGCCGGGAACGATTGTTTAATGCACGCCACCGAAATTAATTTCTCGTGTCGTGCCGCACCGACGAAATATTCGCGGCGCAACGGTGACGTATGCGCTATGAAACCGCATAAACGTCGCCCCCGCGGAAGGTCTCCCCCTCCCCCCCCCCCCCGCCTTTAACCCGCTCTCGGCGGTCGTGTTCTGCTTACTCACAGATTTACCATCCATTTCCGAGATGGCATATCCATGTACTTATCAGATTGTCTACCTTGTAACGGCGCGGCAATACCATCGCTCAAAAGCGCCGGTGCGCGCGATTGTGTGTCACGCTCGAGTCCGTAATATCCATCTACGGAACGTTCCCTGAACATTTCCCATCGGGCTCCTCAAATCGATAACCGCTGCGCCAACGACGGTAAAGAAGTGTTCCTTTGAGATTCATCTCCGGGCGGCCCGTGACAAAAATCTTTGGCTCGGTTCGCACGTGTTTCGCGCTTCTTGCCCTCCCTCCTTTCAAATGTCGATCCCACCGAGGAAATTAGAAAATTGCTACCGAGGGTGTAAGGTTACACCCTCAGAAAGGATTTCTTTTGCCGAGACAAAAAATATTCTTGACGCACTTATATTTCTCTGACAACCTCGTTTAGTATAAAAATAAGACAATATCGAAATAAAATCAATAATTCTTATTCTCCTCTGTCGAATTAAAAAAGATTCACTTACTGTATATCAAGAGTAAACTTATATATTATAAATGTATGTTAAATTTGACTGGATGAGTAGTCGCCACTGCTTCAACTCAATATGTCAGTTTTAATTATCAGATGTTGTTAAATTTGTTATTTTAACACAAATTGTAGCTAAAAAACAACTACGTCTTTTATATCGACTATTTTGCGGCTTCTGTTAGCTCCACTGTGCAATGAAAGAAAATTAAACGACATATCGAGCAGGAGCAGTGGCGACTCTTCTCATTTAGAAGAAATTTGACAGGACACAAAAAAAAAGAGTCGAGAGACTAGGCACGTGATACTTCACCGACGCATTTCTTAACGGCACCTCGTTACGTTATTGTGTTTATTCGCGAAAGATTTTGCAAAAGCGTTTTCCTTCGTATTCGCGGAGCGTGACGGAATCGAATAAAGCGGAATTTCGAAAACGGAAAATGCCATTCCCGTCGAAACGTCAATCTCGAGCGCGGGACGTGGAAGTTCGAGCGATTACGTTACGCCGAATTTGTGTGTACGGTGCCATTTGTGCGCATAAACGTCAGGAAAATTTTGAGCGATACGCGGAGATGAAAGGGCAAAAACCGTCGGCCGGGCGGGCGCCGGCGGGGGGAAGGGGCGGGTTAACGGTGAAATTCGCCGATCGTATTCCACCTCGTTGAACGGAACGTTTTGTATAATATTTGCAACGGCCCCGCGTTCGAAAATTTCACCGCGATGGAAAGAGAGCTCGTATTACCGCCACTTGGAGTAATACACGAGCGGCTGTGCATCGAAAGCGCTTTAATAAAACCGTTTCGATGAGAGAAGAACGGGTCACGCCCATTGTCAAAAGCGCGTGAAATTTCTATTAAAAACATCCGTCTCTTTTTCAACTCTCTATTTAGCGATCGTTATTTCTACTAATTTCGCTCAGTTCCAACGAAATCCGATTGCGGTAATACGGTCGAATCAAAAGAATCCGCGTAATCCCGCGAGGATTTTAATTTAGACCTCGGCGTGTATTTTTCTACACGACGTTCGGGATGTTATCGGGGTCTGGTGCGACCGGCATAATTTTCAGTGACGCCATCGTCCGTTCAATTCGCCAAATGACACGATCCGACCGGTCGCGGCATCCGTGCAATTCAGTCGAAAAAGGGATTCCACGAATCTAGTTATCCCGGCGATTATCCGCGCATTAGTTACCTCGCGCTCAAGGAATCGCGGCCGCTCGCGGAGCAGCCGAGGCGTAAAAGTGTTTGCGTAAGCATCGATGGTAATGAGTTTTAAGTGAGCTTCGCCTTGCTCGCGCGCGATCGTGATCGACGCCACTGACCCTGACGTTTCTCCGGTGTCAAGGCTGCTCGTCCGTCATCGACGAGCAGCGCGAGTAGACTCGTTTGAACGCGGTAAAAAAAGTCTCAATTGCACAACGAAACCTATCCGTATTCCGTACGCGTTTTTTATTCGCGTCCTTAAAATTCTTCGCATCTCGATCTAAGTTTTTTTTCTACGAAGGAGCGCGTATCTAATCGCACACCTTCGGAAAGGATATCTGTTACCGAGACAAAAAAATATTCTTGACGCACTTATATTTCTCACAACCTCATTTAGTATAAAAATAAGACAATACCAAAATAAAATCAATAATTCTTATTCTCCTCTATCGAATTAAAAAAGATTGACTTACTATATTGAGACAAGAGTTACGTATATAAATGTAAGTTTATATATTCTTGCGTTTAGAATAAACATTCCCTCTATTCGACAAAGGACGAGACATACTATCATTTTATACTAGATTTCAGAACTTTTCATTTAAAATTAAAATACTCCTTTCTCTATAATAAATATGATTGGCGCTATATCGATCCCATTTTATGATACATTCAAGTGTAATAGCATTGGATCCGGAAATTTTTTCTGTGGGTGCAGTCTATTTATTCTGTCTCGTCGATAATTACTATATCCACACGGAAAGAAAACTGTAGCCGCCGCAACTAAAAACTGCATGTGGCAAATTTCAGTTGTAAAATATGGACAGCTAATATGTAGTTGTGACAGCTAAATACTTTGCTGCTGTGCCTATTGTATTAGGTGCGACAGCAAACCGTTTGCTGCGGTTTAGAAATTTATAGTTATGTCAGCAAAATATCTTCAGCAAATCGTGATGAGCTACGGCAGCGAACTTTTTTTCCAGTGTACGTTACGTAAGGAAACCGATCGTGGTCGATTTCCTATAAGACAGGACGTTGTCTTACCCTCGGCGTGAAAAGGAGACTCCCTTTCACATTTGGCAGCACAGAAGGGGGAATTTTTTTCTCATTTGGCTCACGATTGCCTCTTTCCCCAGACGTCCGTCCCTGCAATTTTTTCCGTCGCAGCGTATCCGCGCGAGATCTCTCCTTCCCTCTCTCGATCGCGAGGGATTCTGAGAGTCAGTCGCGGCAAAAAAGGGCTCATCTCGGCCGGCGTCTCCGTCCTTGGTCTCGCGGGCAGACAAATCGCCGGACCGGGGAATGAATCAACGCCCGGCAATAATTTATGCCCGACGTTCCGTCCTTCGGCGTACGTGCCTCCCGCGTTCCGCGACAAAGAGGTATTTCATGGTGTGTTGCTGGTAACGCCGTGTACATCCACCGTCGCGACCGATATCGGGGTAGAGGGATAGCCGGCCGTCTCGTTCGACTCGCCGGAGGAACTGCGACGCGCGACGTCCACGGGAAAATATATCGCGCCGTCCTGGATGCTACCCCGTTACCGGAAACGCGCCGTAATATCCACGCGGGCGTCGCCTCGCCTAAGTAACGGCCCTACGTGACGACGTCGCGTCGGCTCTCGTTCGTCGGAAGGCGGAACCGCTCGTGTCGCACCGTCGCACCGAAACAACACGCGCGGATCTCAAAAGGTCAAGTCTTATATCCAGGACCGTCTTCAATTTAATTTCTTGTCTTAAATTCATAATTTATCGTATACGTTTCTAGGCTGCAACGTTCTCCGGAAATTTCTACATTTATTTCCTTGAAAAGGACCTCAACCCGGATGGTCGAAACGTCGGAACAAGTTGAATAAACCACCTGCCAGTTTAAGCCGTGTAATAATTCTTTATTTCGTTGCAATTCATCACCTTAAATTTTATTATATTAAGATGCTGTATGTTTCATTGACTGTGGATTATATAAAGATGATCCTAAGACGATGATATTTATTACGGTAAGGGCGATAGGAGCTTTTGACGAATTTTTCACGATATTTGAATGTGTTTGCACTTGGATGGAAAAGAACAAAAACACAACTTTGAATATTAAATATCGACAAATTTAATTTCCGATATTTTTGACCGTTTTTTTTAGTTAGGCAACTTAACATTTCGGTTAGTGCCTTTTAAGTGAAAATTAGCTTTGCGTTACTGAATATCGACAGAACTAATTGAGAGAATTGATTAGTGTTACTTTAAACTCGTGGATATAGATAGAACAGCTAATTGCGATTTTTAGTTACGCGGGGTAAAATTCGTAAAAGATTAGAGTTACGAACAATCCAAATAATTCGATTACTAATTGTGGGCCCCAAAATGGGTTGCTAACTGTCTTTTTTTCCCAGAGTGCTCTTCCAACTGAGCTATCCAGGTCCACACAACTCGAAAAGATGCCGCGAGTTTTGAATCGACGGATTTTCGGGAAACAAGAAGAGGAGCATCGATCGCAAAATTTTGATGAAACCAAGTAGATTACTTTTCCGTTAATTATCGATCGACAAGACTCGAGACGAAAATTTAAGACTCTTTCTCTCGTCGAAATCCTTTCGCGCCACGCGACCGTGCAACGAGTATTCCGCGTCGAGTCGCTAATTTGATAGATTAGGACGGCGCTTAAACCATTCGGGCGAGCTGTTAAATCCTGCAGCAGCGGGGCAAGCAACGCGGTACGTGTTCCATTGTGCAAACGATCGCGTCTGCTAATTGTAACGGGCGGGCTAGTTGAATTGGCACGGACGTCGGCGGTCCGCCGCGCCCCGCGTGCATTTGTCGAGGATACAGGAGGCCCGGCCCGGCCGCCCGCTCCGCTCGGGGGCAGCAACACATGGCGAATCGGATTATGACATGAAAGCGGCGCGGCGAGGCGCGGTGACAATAACGTGTGTAACCGGGACTCGCGGGCGCGCGAATCCCGGCCACGTCTCGCTGGACCATTAGCATTTATATGGCCGGCCGTCGGCAGCCCCGGCTGCGTCACGCGTGCGTCGAAAACGCGGCGATGCAAGTCGCGCGCGGCGATTAAAATCGCGTCACGCGCCCCGGCGCACATTGCACCGGCGCTGGCGCCGCTCGCGTCCACGTGTCGCCGCACGTTCCCGCATTATTTGACGATAGGCCTGCGGAAGTTCAACGACCAACGGCAACAACGACGACGGCACGAGTGGCTCGTGACTTTTCCCGTATCCCAACTTCGTACGGCAAAGTTTCGTAAACCTCTCGAAATGTGCCCGGAGTCGTACAGCCCTCGTGATTGGCCTCAGCTATTTGAAATATTTCATGTCGAAGCTGTTGTACCTCTTCCTTGCCGCTTATCTCGTCAAATAGATATCTTTATGACTTTTTAAAGTGAATATTCGCAAGTTTTAGATAAATTTACACTGAAAAAAATATCTGACTAACGCAGGCAGATTTCTAAGTATCGCAACAAAAACTTATCGCTATTTCTTGGATCTGTTAGAAAATTACAGTCTGCACAATTTATAGAAACGTTTATAACATCATTCTAGTAATACCTTCTGGAAAGTTTAAGTTTCATGACTAAATATTCATCATTCACTTTGGATAAAAATGAATTTCGGTATCACAGCTAGAACAATCTTTGTGAAGAATATAGAGGAAGGTCCTCTATTATGAAATAAATTTCTAATATGAGACTGCAGGTTTTCAACACCCAAATTCAATCTCAAGTCTTTTTTCGCAACGATTACACAATCTACACTGAGAAAAAAGTCTTTGAAAATTTATTTGTGACACATTTCAGTGAAATAAACATTACATGCCACAAATAAATTTTCAAAGTCTTTTTCTCAGTGCAACAATGAATTTTTCACTAAACATATTTCGCTCCGAGGTCAGTAAATTCATGATGGAATCAACCGATGGTGCCTATTAATTGAACAGAAACCCCGCTATCCTATATTAGGATCCTATTTCATAATAAAGGACTTTTCTCTAACCGTTGACTAAATATTTCGGACCTTTGTTATACACTTTATCTATGTATTAATCTAAAAATGTCCTACTTTGTATAGTTAGTTCGCTTGAAAAGGACCAAAACCAATGGTCAAAACGTAGCGAGTCTTGAATATAAAAATTGCCGGTTAAACAAACTTGATGTTGTTTCCTCTAACTGTTTATGTACACAATCAAACGTTATAATGGATGGGCGCCACAGAAAGATCTTCTTTCTAATATTCGCCAACAGTTCAGACAGGAATTCTGTTTCTGTTATTTAAATTACTTAATCACAAAAATTATGCGATTTCGCAGTATGGGCTATTCATTTCTACATCTCAGTTATTTTTTCGTACACTGAAAAAAAATTTTTCGCTACCATAGCTAATCATGGTTTGCTAAAAATATTTGGCTGCCAAAACTATATATTTCTAAACCACACACAAAAAAAATCTGATTGATTCAACCAGTCGTCCGTTAGAAAATAGACGAATCAGAATTCCTTTAGGATTTACCAGATTTGTAGTGAAGTCTAGCAAACTTCTGGTTATGAAATATCTTTCATGGTAAATCCTAAAGGAATTCTGGTGAGTCCTAAAGGAATTCTGGTAAATCCTAAAGAAATTCTGATTCGTTCATTTTCTAACAGACGACTGGTTGAATCTATCAGTTTTTTTTTCAGCGCAGCAAACGGTTTGCTGTCGCGTCCAATTATAGGCACAGTAGCAAAATATTTATTTATCGCAATTAAATATTAGCTATCCATATTTTACAACTAAAATTTAGTTACCACGTGAAGTCTTTAGCTACGGCAGCTACACTTTTCCTCTGTGTATCTAGAAAATTGTTACTGCACGAAGAGACCGTTATGGGTACCACATGTCTAATTAGGGTTGGCACAACCCTAATAAATAGTAATATTTGGGACAGCTATATCTGTGGTTGTCACACCCACATTGATGTATGATAAGTAGTGGTGGAGACAACTATATGCGTTTTGTGGAGCAAACTTAGTGAGTGTTGCAACACAAAACAATGCACCTACTATTTATACGGCAACATTTTAATTTTAGTTATCTTTGCCTTAGCCGGTCTTTCCGTGTGCAGTTGCAAGATCATTTTTTCAATGTACTCGTAAGAAAAATAGAGAAGAATCTTCGCGTCTTGCGTCGATACTTAGAACTTTCTCGTTCCTACCCTCACTTTGTGCTCGCGGCAAAGCGCTCACGCGAGATCTTGTTGTTTCCGCGGGTTGAGAGCTCGCGTTGCGCTCGCGCCGCTTATTCCGAACGTGGCGAACGTGGCGAACGGCCGACGCGTACGCCCGCACAGTCTCTCGCCTCGCGGATGGATGGGCGGGCGGGCAGGGCGCTTGTTAAAATCCAATTTCGGCGGATTTGAACGTCAGTCGCTCGCTTTTGTTGAATCGGGAGTGCGCGTGCGAGGTTGCGCTTGGCTGGCTGCGTGCGCGGTCCGTGTGGAATAGCATAAGCCAGCATCCTCATGCGCGAGGACGCCGCGGGAGAACGTCTCGTCGCGGAGACGCTCTCAAGGATCCTGTTCTCAGCCTCCCATCCACCTCGGCATTCTCCCTCCCCCCCTCTCCCTCCCCGTTCCCCTTTCGACGGGATATCCAAGACGCCAGGTTCTCGGAATATCACGACTGCTTGTCACGTCCGTCCTTAGCGCGCGGCGCGAGCGAAAGCCGACTGTTACCATCGCGAAATCGCGATCGCTGTTGACAGTCGTCAAAATGACACTTGACTGGCTCGGGTTATGTAGACTCGCCGCCCTCGCCCCGCAGCATCTCGCGCGCACACACACACTCTCTCTCTCTTTCTCGTCCTTCCTGCCTGACTCCCCCGTTCGTATTCCCCGTGCGGGTGAATTTTCAGCGAACGGCTTCCCCGCCGGGGATCCTTGCGATTTCGACGGGCGAGCGTAAGCTCCGGGGCTTATCCCGTCGATTCTTCCGCCGTATGCCGCATTCACGAGCGAATATAAACGATCTCCCGATCTCGTTGACCTGATTGCATTAATGCAGCACTATCGTTACGTTCACGTGGCTCTCCGTGCTCGACGACGAGGCGAGGGTACCCGGTCGTATAAATCGCTATTCCTACGAGCGTTATAAATCAGACTTTAAAAACCGATTCAACGCAATTATGAGCTAAATATGGGAGATCGCAGGTTGAAACGCGAAATCTAAACAGTCCGTTAAACTACAGCTCACAATAAATGAACGTTCCGCTTGCGATTTTACGATATTTCATGCACGGTTCTCGCAATTGCTCGCTTGTTGAAACAAAATTTTGAAAGAAAAATGAACATCTCGAGAATTTCCCGAGAAACCAGAATGCCCGGTGCCATTATCGCACGAACGGGAGGGTCACTTTGGGGGAAAAAAAACGGCAACCCATTTTGGGGTCTACAATTAGTAATCGCATTATTTGGATTGTTCGTAACTCTAATCTTTTACGAATTTTATCCCGCGTAACTAAAAATCGCAATTAGCTGTCATATCTATTCTGTATCCAAGATTTTTAAGTACTACTAATTCAATTCTCTCAGTTAGTTATGTCGATATTCCGTAACGCAAAGATAATTTTCACTTAAGTGGCACTAACTGAAATGTTAAGTTGCTTAACTACAAAAAAACGGTCAAAATTTTTCCCAGAGTGGAGCTACGAACAATCCAAATAATTTAATTACTAATTGTGGGCCCCAAAATGGGTAGCTAACTATCTTTTTTTCCCCCCAGAGCATTAATGCACAAGGCGGCGGGAAGAGAAAATATAATTCCGGCGAAAATACATTTTTAAGATAATCGGTCGCTTTAAAGCCGCCGATCCGAAAAAGGGACACGCAGCTCTCTCAATTACTCATCCCCCGCGCGAGAATCGACGGGATAGCTGCCATTCTCTTTAGGATCTCTCCACTCCATCTTCTTCCTCCTCTCTTTCTCCCTCTCTTTTATTTTCGACGCTGCCGCGTTGCTCGATTCGTGAAATTAGTCTGCGTCAATAATTGTCCTCTCTCGTCCCGGATTTCGATCAGAACGCCACTTCCATCGGAGTACTCCGCATTCCGACGTTCCGGAAATTATTTTATCCTCTCTGCAGAGCCTGCTCCGTCCTCTCGTCCCTCCCTCCATCCCGCTAGACCGAACTTTCATTTCCCCCCCTCCCGGTTTTCCTATCGGTAGCTTCTACGGGGTGGCCCGCCGTTACCGGAAGATATTTTAATGACAAATACTTGGACAAATTTGCGATTGGTTTTGCTCGACGAAAACTTGGATGATCGGCCTAGTTACGAAGATACTTAAAGTTAAACGCTCGCTTAGGTACAGTTACAGTTAAGCGTCATTGAGATCGTACTTGAAGTATTATTCAAATTGCTTATTAAATTGTATAAATTATTGCATGAAAAATACATGAGATTTAAATGGATAAAAATAAATAATACATCGTTGTTTTGTAAAATCGCATTCCGTCTGGACGACAGTTCTGCGATGCGAAAATATTTATTATTGGAAAATATTAGCAGGGAAATAATAAATGGGAAATAATAGCGGGTCCTTCACAGATGAATTTATGTATTGCTGTCGAGAACGGAAAGATCTGGATAAAAGTTCGTAACGTATCAATTGATCGTGATAGATATCTTGATTTTCAATTGATTCCGATCTGTTATCGAAAACGTTTGGCAATAACGGTAGAACACCCTGTGTATCCAGTGCTCGCGCTTTTTGATCTCTCTTTTTACGTATCGGCCCGCGGACAATAGATCATTGTTTCCGCGGCTATGGGAAAAGCCTTTCACGCGGATATGCGAAAGGGATCCTTTATTGGCGCGCGCATCGCGCCGACATTTCAGGTGCTAGTAAAAAGGCCCAATGAGGATTGATTACTTAATGATCGCGAGAGCGCAAGACCGAGATGAGAAAAGTTAATCAAGGGAAATCGGTCCAGCGGTACGTACAGTGTGTTTACAATCGCCCGGATAAACTTCGCGGGGGCGGTTAAGTTCCGATCAGGAATTCTTCCACCAATTTATATTACGGGCATAAAAAGGATCGTGCGCGTCTTTGGTCCAGTTTTTAAATTAATAGCCAAGTAAATTTTCAATTCCAAAGGAGACACGTTCGCGTCTCTTCTCCGCTATTTCTTTACCGCCCGTTCGTCTTTAAAGGTATCGGACAATCGCGTATTTCTCCCCGTCCGCGGCCGATTATTATTTTACCCGCCATCACCGTAATTGCACGCTTTTACTCTCACTTCCATCAATTTCCTCCTTCGCGTCTGCGGTTATTAAGCGCGAAAAGGGGGACAAAAAAAAGGGGAGAGCAACGCATAAATCCTTCGCAGTTTTCCAGCAACGCGGCACTAATTAGAAGACGCGCAAAACCGGTCAGTTACAATTGCCGGGGGATATAATTGCAGACGACTATTAGAAATAGTTTGCAATAAGTATTGCTAAATATCGTACACATATATATATATATATATAATATTATTACGTCTTGTTTCACTTTTCCTTCGTTAGTCCGCTAAGACGAGCGCGTCTTTCCTCGGTTGAGCAATTTGATACTTTTGCTCTCGTATCTTCCATCTCGTAACAAGATGCGCGCAGATCAACGGACATTGGTACAAGTGGATTATCGCGAACGAAAAGCGAATCTAGCACGTAAAGCGTTTGAAGACTTCGACAGAAAGAGGCAGGGGCGAAAAAGAGAGACTTTAAGTATCTAAATGTCCAAGATGTGCAATTATTACACCGGAAATTAACAATGGGGGAACTGTCGAAATAACGACTAGCGTGCTGGGCAAACTCCTTGATGGTGGTATTGTACATTTTCTCGACTGTCGTCGCCGTGGTTTACTTTAAGTGGAACGAGAAAGGGGCTGACTACCTTTTTCCAAAATAAGGTCACGTAAACTTTATAGTAACCGAAAGCTTAACGAGATTTGCGGCGCGAGCGGAGGATTAAGCGTTCTAAAAGTGACATTTCTGAAAGCTGTTTTGCAAAATATATTACTACGTATTTTTCATTTCTATCTCGGTCACTTGGTCCGCCGTTCTGATCCCGTGCGACGTTTTCGCCACCGCCGCCGGTCGTTTTCCACTTCCCGAAGGGACCTGCGACGCGGAAGAACGAGAAAATCCCAGGGATATTCCGCTTGTCGTGGACTCCGGCGGAGGTTGCCTGCAGCCAACCGTTTTCTCTCGCGAGCCGCTAATTACAAGAGCACGCGTAAAAGGCCTTTGAGAGGGTGACACGGGACGCTTCGGCAACCGGATTACAGAAGAGCTATAACCCCTATTGTCTTTCAAGCTCGTTAGAGAAATAACTCGACGAGCGTCCCCTGCTGACGCCGCGCCGCCAAGTCTTTTTGCCCGCTCTTTTCCGCGCTGAATTCCCGCGAACACGCGCGGCTCGCGTTCTTACGTCGTTCCGACGACGACGCTTTTTTTTAACGCCCGGAACGGGCAGGAATCTTAATTGGAAATTTAAGCGGGGTTGCGGAGAGCTCGCTCTTCCGCCATCGGCAGCGTCGAGGGGCAAAAAAAACCGTGCTTTAAATACCGATAGCCGTTCTTATTTCAGCCCGAGAATGAAATCTACCCTCGGAATACCGCAATTTTATATTACTAGAGAAAATGCGAGGTACGTTAATTACGATTTACATACGTGGGAAAAAATTACGATGACTCGCTGGAAAAATGCGAGCTGATAACACCGCGGAATCGCATAGATCCGTCTCCCCCTCGCCGTCCCACCTTCAATTCTAATTTACATGACTCATTACCCCTTGCGCGTGTGTTCCCCGCAAACAACGCGGGCGTACGGCTTTGCGAGCGTGCGAGAGAAAGAAAAGTTCGCTTTACAGCATCCGTAAGCAATCGCTTTCGCTCGGGGGGGGGGGGGGGTCATCTTTTTTTCTGCACGCACGCACATTCTGTGGAAAAAAAGACAACAGCCCATTTTGGGGCCCAATAAATAAATAAGCACAATTAGTAATCGAATTATTTGGATTGTTCATAACACTCTGATCTTTTACGAATTTTACCCCGCGTAACTAAAAATCGCAATTAGCTATTCTATCTGTAACCAAAATTTCTAAGTAATACTAATCAATTCTCTCAATTAGTTCTGTCGATATTCAGTAACGCAAAGATAATTGCTTAACTACCAAAAAATATCCCACCCGACTTTTGGCAAATAAAAAGATATATACAAGTATGTAGGGCTAAATAAATTTTTATATACTTCATCATCGTGGTCAAGAAGGACCACTTATCTCGTTGAATCTTGCGTTGGGCCAGATTGGACCTACCTTTCGTCGCTCCTGGCCATACAGTCTAGTCATTCACCAGAGATCAGGAAGGAAGAAAACTCCTTCCATAGTCGGTTATCGTCACCGACAAATATTTCGCACGGTTCGAATATACGAGTGTCGATCGTATCGCAAAATGCACGACCACGAGAAGTTAATTAAAGGAGAATATTAATTCAAAAAACTTTCCTGTATGTACAAATCAAATATAATTTTACTTCCGTTATTTATTTAAAAATATTGACCATCTCTTCGTAACCTAATTTTTTAATTCGAAATTCAAGTAGATATAGAAAAAAATTTACTTCGCGTTAGAGTGATTTTAATCAAATTCCTCAATAAAATAAAATTTATAATATAGATAAAATTAAATAATTAATAAATTTATTGAAAATTTTTCTTGAAAACCCGATCGCGAAAACGGACCGCGTAAACCGACCGCGAAGATGCGTGTAATTGTGCATGTCGTTCATGCGATACGCATCTTGACAATACATATTATATATTAAATCAAATATAGAAAATATGAAAAATAAATGGATAGGTTACAAAAGATTAGCTCGACAAATACAGCAAGACTATATTTGCCAAGCCATATTTTGTGTAATTTTTTTTGCAACAATTCTCAAGATGGAAAGTGAATTCAACATATCGTAATATGTGTAATAGAGTTTCATCAGATTAAAAGAATGTAAGAGAAAATTAAAGGCCCTACTGCAGGAAAGAATGAATCCTAGATCTTCCGGATTACTTCCGATAGCGGTTATTTCGACAAGGAGTTAACGACGATCGTTTCTCAAATCATGCAATCTCGTATATTTTCAGTTTTATTGAAATAAAAATTATTCTTCCATTATTAGTGTTAATGGGAGAATATTTATAGAGAAGAATATACATAAAATCTTCTCTTCTTTTTTTTTGTTAATTTCGCGAATCGACGTCGCGCCCTCGTGCCGAAACCGTTGCTTCCGGGGATCCGTGACAAAAAAAGACCGGGATTAACTCTGGTTCTCCAACAAGGTTTTCAATCTTAAGTGGACAATGGAAAAGTTTCATAAACTAATCCAAAGTCATATTTCGCGTAATTTTTGCTTCTAAAAACCTCTACCACTCATTTTCGATATGTTGAATACTCGTATATTAAATATAAGAGAAAATGCCGTAATTATTTTATCACGACCTATCCATTTTAAGGCAATGAATCTACGAGATATATTTAACTACGATCTATAATCTACAATCTACGAACAACTATCTACAATCTACGATTTACAAGGTGTAGATTCGTTTCCTTATAATAAAGAAAATTCTCACTCACCGACCCGATGCGCAGCAGCGGAGTTGTATCTGTAACACAAATATAAAATTTATATTAAAAAACACTGTTTAACAAAATCAATTTTGCAAAATATAATTTCAACGCGTATCTAACTTTTTATTCAGTTAGATTTAAATGATTATATCGTAAAAGATTTTCCGCAAAACATCTTTATGCCGCGAGAATAAACTTTTGTAAAAATTTTAATTGATTTTTTAATTATTATTTCAAAATTATGGTGAAATGAAATGACTCAACAATAAACCGGAAAACATTAATTTTACAAAACAGAAAAAATAATATTTACCGTAAAGTTGCTCCGCCGGCGCCTGAAGCCTCTCCTAGGCCTCCTCCTCCACTCAGGCTGTCCTCCGGGACTCTTTCTGGGACTCTTCCAACAGTCTGTAACATCAATTGTAAAATTCGTATTAAAACAGTGTTGAAAAAAACAAATATTGCAAAAAATCATTTTAACTATTTAAATGATTTTATTTTTTTACACAAGATTTTCAAGAAGAAACTTTTACATAAAATTTCCAATTACTTTTCTCTTTCCAATTATTATTTTTAATTGTGGTAAAATAAAATGATAGGTAGGAGGAAGATAAATTTTATACGAAATTAAAAGTATTTACCTCAAAGATGCTCCGACGACGCCCGATGCCTATCCGAGGCCTCCTCCTCCACTCAGACTGTCCTCTGGCACACTCGCGAAAGATCGTTCGCGCGATTCTACACTCCCGGTTACAAAGTTTTAGTGCGATTATTTTATACGGCACTCCCGAACGCGATGGGTACCTTTGGTTGTCCCGTCTTTAGGGTCTGTACTCTCTAAAAATTAATCAGTGCATCATTACTGTAAATCAGTGAATATTCATTGTTTTCAGTGATAATCCACTGACTGACTTTTAAAGAGTAACCCTTCAGGGTACTTAAGCCCCTCCACCACAGCAAGGTAGTACCCGAGGAGGGGATCATCAATAAGAAACTGTGCAATTACATATGTGTATATTTAGAAAAATGAATATTGAGTGAACATAAATTAGTGTTGCTATTTAATGCACAACGTGAGAGAGATTCATCCAATCGAAAGATTAATTCACACTCTCGAACTTGGGACAAAATCAATTTTCTCGGAATTTATCAATAATGCCTCAAACTAATAATCCGAGATGAGCCATTCTTATCTCGTTAGAAGCGCTGAAATTTTAGCTTTCCGACGCTTAGCAACGAGACCAAGATCATCTTGCTACGATTTTTCTGTGCGAAAATATTGACGATTATATCGACGCGCGATCTCGATCTCGGAAGAAAATCAATTTTATTTTCAGAAATATTAAACGATATCTCATAAACTAATAATCCGAGATAAGCGATTCTTACCTCGTTAGAAGCGCTGAAATCTTAGCTTTCCAACGAGACCAAGATCATCTTGCTACGATTTTTCTGTGCGAAGTTATTAACGATTATATCGACTCGCGATTTTAATCCTGAGATAGAAGCACCAGACGGCGCGTATATGCGGCGTCTCGCGCGGCGGTGTTTATTACCGAACCCCTGTGCCTCGTATGTTTTGATGCCAGTTTTTTGGGGACGTAGTACGCTCGCGTAATACTTGCGTAATACTCGCGCGGCCTTCGTTCATGAATGGTGCGCGCGCGCCCGGTTTTTAAAACGCTATAACTCGGCGAAAAATCGACGTAGCGACACGAACCAAAAACCAATATTCTTCGTTTCGCATCCTGCAGATGTCTACGTTGAATATGTATGCCCTTATCATGAAACTTACACACGGTAATGGAATAAAAATGAAAATTCCGAAATATAAATTATACGTATAACTGCTAAATATAAAAATTAGCTGACAAACTATATTAGACTGTATAATAAGATTGCCCAATAAAATTGTAATATTGAATATAGAATAAAGGCTAATGTAACGCCAATGTTACGTATCAATAATTGCACGGTATTGCATTTACATTATTTCCCAATACTACGCCAATACGTTGTGATATCCGGGCTTTATCGACACTTTATATTATAATTCAACTACAGATTTAATATTTTTATTTTCATTGCAAGAAAGTAACTGCAAAGTAACGATTCGTTACTTTTTGAGTAACTGTAACGCGTTACTTTTCAGAATTAGTAACTTGTAACTGTAACTAGTTACATTTTTAGCGAAAAAACTGTAACTGTAACTAGATACTTTTATAAAGTAACTTTCCCAACCCTGCGTACAACGTATCTGTTGAGCGAGACCGGGAGGGAGAGAGAACGATGAATGCTGGCACGGCAATTAATTTCCAACGTGGAATTAATCGCGTCCCCTTATCTGGCCAGCCGCGATACTTCGCCCCCTTCGATCCCCCCCCGAATCTATCGGCGCCAATTCCTCACCCGGTGTAAAATATGCACGGGCACAGGAATATATTGTACATCTATCCATCGCGTCACCCCGCCGGTCATTGGAATCGGGTTAAGCCTCGCGCGACCCCGGGCTCGTCCACGCGGGTTTCCAATTTAATTGTTCGCTCAATATGACGGTGTATCAAAGGCTGACCCACATCGCCGATATCTCGCAGGAGCAGCGAACCGACCAGCCCCCATCATCCCCTTGCCAATTTCCGCCCCTCGCTTCTGCACACCTTAGCGTCTCCGTTTCGATGCGCTTTGCCAAGTTTGGACTTACGTCATTAGCGATTCGAGGCACATATCTTGTTATCTCGCTGTTGCCAGCCAGTTGCCGCAGTCGAGCGCACGAGCGACGGGGTTGCAGTCGGTATGACGACATCGCGATAATAACATCGCGCTCTCTGACTTGTGTATATACTGTTACATTGTACAATATAATAACGGTTGCGCGTTGCCGTCGCACGAATCTATTTTCGTTATAATTTAAATTACCAGCCGGACAATGTGGGTATCCAGCGCGGGAAAAGGGCTTCCCTGGAATGGCGTATATTTTACGCTGTTTATAGAAAACTTCATTAAACGCACAGGAAAAAAAACTAATAATTGGATCAATAACAAAGGACTCTCAATAATGAAATTAACACGTGGCGAATAAAAAGAGACTGAGGTCTCGCGGTTGACGAAGCGTAAGTTAACATTTTATCGATCTTTAATAAGTCACGTAATTATAAGTCAAACGTTTCGGCCCCACTAGCAGTAAAATCAAAATGATCTTGCGTTCTCCGGAGAGAAATGGGTAACTTCAAAATTTGGTGGACGAAACGTAGCATGATTTACCGCGAGGAAATCCAAGTAAAACTGGGACTCGTCAGTCGCTTATAAGTATTTGACGGCTGATGAGACGGTTGTCAATTGGAATCAGGACTGTCTTTTAAGTGCAATATTAGCTGAACACTTGTCTCTCGATGTTGTTTTATCACGGCTTCAATCTACTTATTCTCGTGTTTTCTAAGCGACTTTACTTCATCTTTTGCAGAAATTAGAAGACTATTTCCATTTCGATCGTGTGACAAACTAAGATCGTTAAGTTTTACTTGGACTTCTTTGTGGAAAGTCATGTTACTTTTAAACTGCCAAATTTCAAAGTTACTTATTTCTCGCCAGAGAACATAAGGTCACTTTGATTTCACTATGCCGCGTCGCTAAAAATAGTTCGGCGATGCCGAAATGTTCGGTTAATAATTACGTATGCATTTTAGTTATTAAAGATTGATTGATACAACGTCGACTTACGTATACCGCAATGAACTCTGAAAGTTCCTTCTATCCTACTTGTCGCTTAATAAAAAAAGAAGTGAGTTTGTTTATCGAAAATTTTTCTGTGGAAAATTTTGAACCACAAACTTATGTCTATTAACGGAGCAATGACAATTTCGCTGTAACGGAGAAACACGTTTGCTGCACATACCTCCGTTTAGCTAAAAAAAAAACACCGTTTTCATTTGGTAGCAAATTCATTTACGAGCAAATTTACCCTGCGAGATTTTTCTCCTCTAACATCCAAATAGATTTCAACGCAAATGTTTATCGAATAATTGACTATGAAAGCGAGATTCGTTCGCTCTTGCGAATATACAGCGGTAGTTTCCCCGCAAATTTTCTTCTGCAGTCGGATACGACATAGAAAATGTGAGCAAAGTCCACCCCCAGACGGGAGTCATCGGCTCTCGTAATTCTCGCATGCGGCGCAGGGTGTTGCCGTTGTAAACGCAAGGAACACACGGCGCGATCAATCTCGTGCGGTTCGCCGGCGATCAATCCGCGGTTCGTTTCACCGGCACGAAAACCGACAGCGCGACACGGCTGCCCGGTCTCTTCCGTGTGTGTTTTCGTTTGACCCTTCGTTCAACCCGGCGGTACTTCACGACCGTCCATCAGTCAGGCCGACACCCCCAGGTTCCTTTTACGAGCACGAAAGCGGAGATTACACCGCGAATTTTATTTTTTCAACGCGCGCCTTTCTAGTCGCGCGAGCACCGGCCTCGCGGAGCTGCTGGAGGTAATAGTTCTTTAACCGCCCAAGGTCGGACTCCATTGGACATCGTTACTCTGGGGAAAAAAAGCAACCCATTTTGGGGTCTACAATTAGTAATCGAAATATTTGGATTGTTCGTAACTCTACTCTGGGAAAACTTTTGACCGTTTCTTTTTGTAGTTAAGCAACTTAACATTTCGGTTAGTGCCTCTTAAGTGAAAATTATCTTTACGTTATTGAATATCGACAGAACTAATTGAGAGAATTGATTAGTATTAACCAATTAATAAAATTCGTATGGCTCAAATGTGATAAACACAAATTTAAAGGAATAAAGGACTAAGAGCCGTGACAGGGTGTTAGTGTCTAAATATTTTATTGTAAATTTAGTATTACTTTAAAATCTTGGATATAGATAGAATAGCTATAATTGCGATTTTTAGTTACGCGGGATAAAATTCGTAAAAGGTTAGAGTTACGAACAATCCAAATAATTCGATTACTAATTGTGGGCCCCAAAATAAGTTGCTGTCTCTTTTCCCCCAGAGTAGGATTAATATCAGACGTGGGAATAGTTGGGAGGTAATGGCGCGATTTATTATTGCAAAATCGCACGATCCTGCTTAATTCAAAATCTTGTAACCTTTGGAAGAAAATTAGTAGATAGATAAGAAAATGTAGTATTTATCGAAATCGGTTGAGATTTTTCTAAAAATTGAAAGATTTGACTTTCACAGATGTGTCACAAAAATTATAAAATAAGTAATTTATCTACCCAGTTATCTGCCATCTACGTTAAAAAGTGTTAAACACTGCAGTTAATTATTGCGTGTCTACTACATACAATCAGCTTTACGAACGTTTACTTTCTACGTCTGGAGCACGAGTCGGAGCGTTTGTTACTATCTCGTTCCTCGACTCTTGTAGCGCAAACGTGGCATTTAATAAGAGGATTTGCTCGTGACACAAAGGGCTATTGTTCCCAGGGCTATTATCAACTTACAGGACTTCCGGGCGCGCACTGGCCGGAAATTCGCGCCGCGTATTAAAAATTATCTGTTAATATTTTGCTCTAGCTGTCACGTTTGTCAAAATCAGACAATAAATTTTTATCAGCGCGCAATTGTTGCGCCGTTTTTCAATAAACGTACCTCCGTATAGTTTATGATGAAGAATCAATACCTTTTTGTGCAAAATTGTTAACGCGTATCTGGCTTGACCTATAGTTTCCCCAATCCGAATAATATTATTTGAAGAAAGGCGTATAAAATAAAATGAAAAAATAATATTATTCGATTGATATTAAAAGCATAAATTCGCGCGTATAAAAATATAAGTCCTACGTGTAAAAAAAGTTTACAGTACTGTAATACATTTATTTCTCACAGAATCATTTTCAAGTATGATTTAACGCCATACGGAAAAATGGGCCGGAGACAAGGGGGCGAGGACGATAACGGCTCGATGCAACGCAATTAGGTTCACTTCATTAGGACTAATTAACATCGCGGCATTCCCGCGGGAGTGGGCTGCTGCGAGCGGGAATTAAAAAGCATTCGCGTAAACGGCTTATATTTTAATATGCGAATCTATTTCGGCCCGTAATCTGCGCGCGGCAGCCCCGTGCTTTTTTAATTAAGTCGTCTCATCGGGCCGTCCCTCGACTTTCTCGCCCTGCTTATGAAGTTATTACATGAAAAAGGCATCGGGGTGAGCTGGGAGAACGGCAGGGGAAAATGCGGCAGCGGTGGCGGTAACAGCGGGCTATCTTTCCGCGGCCTTTTAAAATCCACGGTAAATGTTTAATCGGTTAATATAGGAAAAAGATGGGTAAAAAGCGATGCGGCATCTGCGGCGTATCGATATCGGTACCCCGGTTGCCTCTTCCGCCTCGTTGTTGTTTTTTTCACGGGCTCGATCAAGAAAGGCGAGAAAGAGAAACGACAAAGGAGAGGGGGGAGGAAAGAGGGAGCGAGAAATTGTCAGGGAGGAAATATTTGCAGAACCGCGAAGAATACTTCGCAGCTTCCGCTGGCCGTATTTTATCGCTATCTAGTTTCTCTCGCATTACGCTGATACTCCACTCCCGTTATTGTCCGGCCGTTATTGTAACTATATCGCAAACAGCGGTCTACTTTGGAGGATCCGATTCATTGCATACTTCTCTGTATATTCCAATTATGCTGCGCATTCCGCTAATTAAAGATAGCAAACGAGCAAAGTTTGATAAATAATTTCCATAGAGACGGAAAATGTAACGAAAAACGGTCTGTTTGCGATGATAATATACGCGGTAAAAAATACGCTGACGGTATTTTCGACGGAAAGGCACTTATAAGTCCATTTGCTACCACATGATTGCTTATCCCACATTCTGCTCCATTTTTATTAAAGCGGATACGCTCGTCCACGCTTTTTCCCCTCGTCAAAGCGACGAGATACCACCGTGAGGTTAATTTCGCAATGAAATATGCCGCGGTAACCGCTTAATGCGCATTGCGTTTCCCGCAGGACGGTTTTCTTTTGTGACGATGGTAAATAGCTACCGTGCGCCCGGTAGCGAGTTACTTTCGACAATTGTTAGTCTCTTCTCCAGAATGGGAATCGTTTATATTCCGCGAAGCAAAGCGCGGAATTATCCAAAGTGTAGACAAACATACAAAGAGATATCACAAAGCGCATTGTGCGACTGAAGAAAACAGAGCGAGCATTCGAACACAGATAAAGAAATATCAAGGAGATGGGAATATAATATATGTAAAGGGTAAGATGGCCAAATGCGGATCAACAATTTGATGAGTCGCTAATAAGCGACATTTTTAAGTAATTCACTTAAATTTTGCTCTTTTATATGTTTACAACTGTGTGCTATATTGTCGCTATTAGCGACTCATCAAATTGTTGATCCGCATTTGATATCTGATCCGAATTTGGTCACCTTACCCTAAACATAAAACTAATAAAAAAAAATAACAAATACAACCCTATTTCACACGAGTACACTTGTTGTATAAATTAAATATAAAGTGAGAAAGAACTGCGACTAAATATCATTAAATCACGTCGAATAATTTGATTTTACTACAATAGTTGTGGACAAAGTATTAATTATTTCAAAGATATTGAGATTTAGCGATTTTGCTTCGTTGATTTCAGTGCAAACGCTTCGTGTCTCTGAAGCACCAAAATATTCATTTTTGAGAGAATAAATGAACCTTTGTGCCCACAACCGCAGCGTTCTCTGCCTTGCGCGAGATTTTTCTAAAATCCAGTTTTCCTGGAACAATCGCGCAACTTCTTCTATTCTTCGGATGACATTGCGGTCCGTCCGCGCACGCATATACGAAAGTTTCATATGAGGGGTAAAAAGTAAATAAAAACAGCCGGAAAGTGCAGTTTTCCGGATTGCGAGATGTGCACCTCGAAGCATTCCCCCTCTATTGCGACGATCGCAAAGCGAACTCGTGCAGAACGACATAAGAATGTCCTGAAAACCCCCCAAAGGAATCCTTGCACCCCTCCTCCGCACCGCTTTTCAATATTTGTTAGCAAAAATATATATACATTCAGTTGTGTGTGTGTGTGTGTGAGAGATAGAGACAGATTAAAAAAAAGTTTCCGATTATCATAAAGCATTACCTGTCGTCACGGACAACAGCAAGTTGTTAAAGATATCCGACACCTCGAAATGACATTATTACCACCGCTGCATGCAACTTCTCGGTTATTACGAGATCTTCGGTGTACAGAAAGAGCGAGAGAGAGCGAGAGCGCGAGAGAGAGAGAGAGAGAGAGAGAGAGAGAGAGAGAGAGAGATCCTTATCCGATGAAAGTAAAAGTTAAATCTATTATATCTTTCAAAAGCAAAAGCTTATGGCTCAAGAACTTTATCTTTCGGTTTAGGAAGAAGCTTGCAAGATTACAAAACGTGAGTGATTTTCAAGACAAATTTCGTTCGACTGATAGAGAAGTACATCTAGATATAATTGTCAGGTTGCACCTCGTGCGAAACCCGATACTCGCGAGGCATTGAGGTTTGAAAATAACGAAGAGTCGCGCAATCGATCGCCCGCCGTGTTCCTCTTCGCGCTCCTTGCGCGTGTTCCACCTGGCGGCAAAACAAAAATATCCAGCGCGCATTTGCGCGGAAACGCGCGATTTCACGGGTCGCGGCTCTCACCCCGCGTGTATGTCGCGACTCGGCCTCCTCCCCGAACTCACTCTCGCGAAACCAAACGGGGGGTGCAAACCTGGAAATCAGTCGCGTATCGACCGCGTTTTTCTCTTTCACGGACCGAGCATTCCGAAGCAAGTGTCTCGGAATTGCTTTGATGGCTCCTCGCAACCGGCTCGAGTCCCGCGAGCGCGAGGGCGCGATGCCTCCGTCGCGCTCGCACGTACGTTTGAATTATAACCCGCGCGTGCGGCGAGTTCGCAATAATCGCCGACGTTTTATCGCCGCCGTACAGGTCACCCAGTGTACAGCGGGATGCGTCCCGGAGGGTCGCAACAAATCTCGCGTGCGGCAGGGCTTCGCGAATCGGAAGAGCCATGAATTTATGCCCGAAAACAGCTCTATTATTTTCGATAGTTTTATGGGGTCATTAGTTGGGAGGGTAGAGGGGGGGGGGGGACAAACTACTGTTGCCGATATCTGCGCGCGTTGTCCGAGTATCTCCGGATACGGTGCATGATACGCGAAGTGTACACATTTCAATTAACCGTTTCATCCAAGTTCGCGCGTTATTCATGTTGAATATAGATAGAAATTACTCGAATACGCGAATTTTAAAACTGGCTCGTAGCGACTGGCCGAGCGTCCGCGTGAAATTCAGATTCGCAGCCCCAGAGTTCACGCCGTACGATCTGCATCCAAGATCGAAGGTCCGAGTCGTAAAATTCTATGCTCAAACGACTTGGTACGTCACCCCTGCGGGCGATACTTAAAAGTTTACTCCGGAGGAAGCTGCGAGCCCGCTGGCCAAAGTACTCGGACACTCGTTCGCCCGTCCGCCAAACTTCGGGCGTAAGAAGACGCGTTCCCGGGGTACATTCTAGCCCCTTTTACGGCACACTTCGTCCCGGGGCGTAGTGTCAATCGCCCCGCTATTCAAGTTTCACGCTAGACCGGCCGGTAGTTTACGACGGAGGTGCCGCGTCGCTTTCAAGTATTAAAATTTCCAGTGGGGATCGCCAGCGACGTCTCTCCTCCCGTTCTTTTTCCCCGAGCATCGACGGCGCGGAGTTTCTCCCCCGCGGCTTTCCGCTGAAAAATTGCACCGCGACTCGCAGCAAGAATTTCGCACCTTAAGAGGATCCCCCAAGGTCGAGGCCTTTGATGGTGTGCGCCATCTAAACACGAAACGCAGCATATACATGAGCACACGGACACACTACTACGATACATCACACCCAGACATAAACACGAAAGTTT
>NW_011967149.1:655015-657233 GCF_000949405.1 Vollenhovia emeryi
AAAACCTAATCGGATGGCGCTTGCTCGCGGGGGACGGAGACCCGAGGAGGTGGATAATTACGTAAACACGATAGCGCCGGCATTACTTATGCGCCGGCTGTAAGGAAGATTCATAGCCCACCGATGTGTCTCCGCGCCGCGTGTGATCAAATTAAAAGTTCAGCGTTTAAGTACCGCGGGTTCAATTAAAAACGGCGCGTCACGCAGGGCGTATTTATTATAACAGGAGCTCCTGCATCGGCATACGCGACATGTTCCTCCTCCAATTAAAGTCTGCTAAAAAAAAAAAATGATCGCGGCTCTCGCTTTGTTCGCCGAAAATACTAGCTATTACGGTACACCGTGTACGCCCGAGCACGTGTCCGCGCGCGCATTTTTTTATTTAATGCCTTATAAATTAGGACCGACGCGGCTCTCTCGTTTCTCTTTTCGCCGCTGGTGAGAATTTTGCTCGTCCTCTTGGCGAATTCATGGAACGCGCGGAAAGTAAGGGCTTTTTCGTGATATGTTTCTTAAGCGCCGGCGGACGCAATCATAAAAAAGACCGCAGCGGCACGTTTGTGTCGAACCAAAATTTTCACCGCGAGAGAGAGAGAGAGAGAGAGAGAGAGAGAGAGAGAGAGAGAGAGAGAGAGAGAGAACCGGCTCGTTCACACGCCGTAATTCCTCGTTTTCGACACTGCATTTCTTTTTCTCTCGTACACTTTTTCCATTCGGAATGAAATTATACGTTTTTTCGGCCTCTGTGCAAACAATGTTAATACTACAACTCTGATCGTAAACGCTTTTTCAATGAATTAGCTGGGAATAATCCGTTAAATCCTATTTGCAATAAAAAGATGCGTGAATTGCGATATTAATACAATCTTGTTCTTTTTACAATTATAATTAATGAAGCTTCAACCCTCATTTAATTTCAAGGAAATAGATTGAAACTTTATTGAGAATATTTAATGGATTTGACAAGAATAATCTTCAGGGCCGCCAGCAATAATTAACAACATCAAGTTTGTTTGTTAATTATTGCTGGCGACCCTGAAGATTATTCTTATCAGTTTATTATACACCTGTGGCCTCAAACATGGTGTTCCCACACAAAGACAATTTCTTCAAAACTATTTCCAATGAATATGGACAGCACTGCACGAAACTTCTAAAACTTTGGATCGACTCAAACACCGGGCTACGTATATCAAATCAAGAATTCGTGTTCCTATTACGCGGCGGAAGATGTGACTTGCTCCCTCCACAATTAAGTAACATTGGACTTAATATTTTAAAATTGCCAGATACGGCCAAACAAACTTGGTGTTTTCAAGGGATTTATTGAAATATTTAGCAGCGAGTTTGTACCAAGTCTCACGTGTGCCGCATTATTTTTTAAATGGTGGGCTGTTCACCGAGTTTGGATGAGGAGTTTAGAAGATATCTGTAATTAAATCGTCTGCTTTACTGTTTTCCGCATCGCTTGTCGTTTTCGAGTTTAAGAGAGAAATGCTGAAAGGAATAGGAAAGAGAGACCAATCACGCGACTTTGTGTATAGGCACAATATTACGAGTCGTTCCGCGTGAAAGTCGTCTATTTCGTCGCTGCTGTACCAGCTGGTGAAACAATACCAGTTACGTGGACACCGTATCTGGCAACCTTCGGACTTGTGCGAGATAGAGCGAGGAAATCGTAACCTGGGCGTCACAAAGCGCCGGATGTCGCGCATCTCGCCGCCCGTGAATTATTGCGACTGTGCACAGGTCACGAAACTTAAATCGCCGAGAGACGCCGGCTCCACCGAGATCGACGGGTTTTACTAGCGGACATGTACTGTACGGTGCACAGTATACAGTATAATGTTTCGCTGCGTGGTCAGCGGAGAAGGTGACCTGGCCGATTAAATTAAGCGGGGGTGAATGGCGAGATGCACGCGCGCAATGCGGAGAGGAGTGCTACGAATGCAAGAATGCATTCGTGAAAGTGCATAAGACTTACGACGCGACCCGCAGGAATGTCCGTGCGCTTCTGCGAATAAACACGTGTAGAGTATCTTTCGTATTAAATGTCTGCTTATCGGCTAATTTTATCCCGCAAAGACGATTAGAACGTAAGCTCGAGGCTCTTTTCGCTTTAACACTTCTGCAAGTAGCCGTTGTTATATTGAGATATAAATACAAATTTATTTTGGTCAGCAGATACAGGCAGAAATGTCATTGATTCCCGCGAATT
>NW_011967149.1:657328-685892 GCF_000949405.1 Vollenhovia emeryi
GTCTCTAAGAATAGATTGAAATTAAATCCGAGAGCCACTTGTGGAATATATTTGACAGAGATATTGTATTTTAGGATGAACTGACGACCTCAGACGAGAGGTTGAGAAAAGATCCGCGCGAATATATACGTACACTGAAAAAAATCTAGTTGCATTAATTAAAAATCTGGTAGACTCAACCAGTCGTCTGTTAGAAAATGGATGAATTGGAATTCAATGCCATTTTTAAACGACCTACACTGGCCAATGTTTTTATTTAAAAAACACAATAACGTTTCGGTCCCAGATTTAGACCCTTTTCAAGTAATCTGAAAACATACATAACTCAGCACTAAACATTTTTATGAAAATGCTGAGTTATGTACATTTTCAGATTGCTTGAAAAGGGTCTAAATCTGGGACCGAAACGTTGTAGTGTTTTTTAAATAAAAACATTGGCCAGTGTAGATCGTTTAAAAATGACATTTCATTGGTTTTAAATTACTGGCGACGTTAAATCTATTTGTGAATCAGAATTCCTTTAGGATTTACCAAATGCGTAGTGAAGTCTAGCAAATTAAATCTATGAAGTTATGAAATATCGAATCTCTATTGTGCTAACTAGAAATTCTGTTGGTTTAAATCTATCATACTTGTCTTGTTGATGCAATCAAAGCATTTTTCTCAGTGTACACAATGAATCTACGTCAAAAACGTCTTGCTCTTTCAATCTTCTTCACTTGTCCCGTGAGCAGTCGCCTCTTCACAATCAACAAATGTCATCGAGATTACATAAGCGGCGCGAAGCAAAGATTAAATATAGTATGCACCCTCGTGCAGTACACATCTTGACGACGCGCGCGAGACGAATAAACCTGGCCGAGCGCGTCGCGCACGTTTCATGAAAGATGCACGAGCGCATATTGTATTAGGGCACACACATGCGCTTAAAATAACGCGCTACGCCGTCGAGGGCTTTCGCGCGGCGAGAGGGTGCGACGTCGGGGTTGGCGTCTGAGCATGCAAATCCGCGCGAGAACCGCCCCGTGAAAAGTACGCCGCGAGAGAGCCGGGCGCTCGAAAAACATCATCGGTCGCCGCCCTTTTATCGCGTCGAATCGTTCCAAGTGCGAGCGCACTTACACTCGTCCGCCTCACTTTTTATCGCGGCGCAGCCGTAATAACGAGGAATTTGACGCGCACGTCGCCCCGCGGATCGTTCTCTTCCCCACGACCGCATCTGCATGGCACAGGGACACGCGACGCCGAATATTCACGAGCTAGCTGTATATGTCTACCAGATTGTTATGAATTCTGTGATAACGCGATTATTACGTCGCGATAAACGTCCGAGTTCTTTTGTGAAAATTTTTTCAATGTGTCAATAACACACTGATAGAAAAATATGCAGTATTTGAAACTATAATTGCATAGTAAAATAATTATAGTCGGGAATATTTCTATAGTAATTATTACTATAGTATTAGTAATAGCAACCATATAGACACAGTGATGCCAACTATTTAAGAAATGTATTATAAAATCTAAGCTTTTAACTATTATTCTGTTAAAATATCCAGGTAATGAAGAGTAAATTAGTTAATTATTTTTGTATAGTAAATACAATGACAATAATAGTAAATTTAACTACATTTCTACCATCCACCTTACTAATTGCATGACAAACAAAAGTTAGCCTTCAAGACTTCGAACACACTTTTCCGGGGACTTAAAAAAATATTCTGGTTTTGAATAATATTCAAAACAAACTGAACTTTCGTCACATTCCAGGTAATTCGATGTATCACATTAGTTAAGTCAATTAAATATTTCGTAAAGTGGCTTAAAGTGAAGAAAGACGGAAGGAAACGAACAACGTCTCGTTTACGTCCGACAGCGATCCTTTGCATCCTGCCGTTCTTCAGAATAGAAAAAAAAAGTGAGAAATTGTTCCCGAAAAATTTTAGGACAACTCGGTGAATTAATGAGACCGTCGCGCGCCGCGGGACCGACCATATTATTTCGTCCTAGGATGCGATACACGAGCGGGCCGGCGTCGTAAATTCTCGTTTACGTCGCGATGGCGTGGCAGGATACAGGTGCCAATGTCGCGTGCATGCGTGGGTGCATGCATGCACGCGTGCGTGCGTGCATATGTAAGTTCATGCAAACGCCGGGAGCTTTAACTCTCTCGCGTCGGTATTAAAGTTGTAACCGAGCCGCGGCGAGAAAATAGGCCGGAAGGGAAAGAGAGTTGATGACGCGATGCGGGATGCGGGATGCAGGATGCGGTGAAAGTGGGCGAGACAGAGAGAGGAGATAGGGGCGAGAGAGAGAGAGAGAGAGAGAGAGAGAGAGAGAGCGGGGAGGGTGAGAAGAGAGACTGCACCAGCCACAACCTGGCTGTTTGGCAGCCAAGGGTAACTGTCGAGCTATGTTTATTGCAACCCAGTTTGTAAAGCCCACTTTAAATGGAAATAACGTACCTCTCTCTGCTTCCTTTCTGTCTGTGCCTCCACCCTCTCCCCCCTCTCTCTTTCTCTCCCCTCTCTCTCCCTCCCTTTGTTGCGGAAACAGAAGTTTTCGCGTTCGAAGCCGACGCCGACGCCCCCATATATGCGCCCTGCATCTGCAGCCGCATCCAAGTTCGGCCGTTTGGGAACCCTTGACGGCGGCTGCTGCTGCTTTTCGCGCAGATCTGTTCTGTGTTCTCGCAATAAATTGAAGGGACTAATTGGGTGGAAGAGCGAGGACGTACATATGTGCATACATATATGCGAGACACGTTCCGTATATGAGTTTTTATGAAAGCGGAATGCACTCATATTTCATTTCGAATTTTGTCTGTGAAAGGACAGATAGCATCTGTTAATCAATTTTACATCTATTATATATATTCCACTTCATTTAATTGATATAGCTTCGTAAAAGCAAAACGCGTGTATTTTATTTCCAACTTTTTCCTCTCTTGTCTGCCACGCGGTTAGGTATTCCGGTTAGATTGAAAACTACGGTGAAACCGGTGTCTCTTTATGCGCGGCGGTTTCCGTTATCGTTTGACGCAATTTTACGTATTTTGTGTATTGTAAGTTGCACGTCGTTGCGTGCCGGTATTACGGTGAATTTCGCGGGAAATGTAATATCGCGGTCGGATGCCGCGACGAGCTTGTCAGGTAGCGGTAATCCAACAGCGGCAGGCTCGCTGCTCCCCTCCTTCTCGCATCAAAGGATATCTGTGCGTCTGTTTGCGAAAAGTAAATTGGAGAGCCGGATACAGCTGATAAAGAATTCCGCGATTTGAAAACGTCGCGAATAATCAGGGAGACGTTATCGTCTTCCCGAGCGATTTCAACTTTTTCACCCTCCGTGGTTCTCGATTCTGCCCGACATTTTCTCGCATTGCGACGGAAGCTCCAAGCGTTTAGCCTTTCTTCGAGTTTTGCCAAGTATTAATAATCCCATACAGCATGCATGTCTGAAAGACATCTTTAAGACGTCTTCAAGTTATCTTTTACGCGGGGTCTACAATGCGAGTCGCAGAGTCGCAGTCGTAAGAATAATCGACTATGATTGGTCAATTCTAATGCGTCTAACGGAATTAACCAATCTCAGTCGATTATTCTTACGACTACGAATCTGCGATTCCCATTGTAGACCCCGCATTAGACGTACGTATCTAAAAGACGACATAAAGCCATCTTAAAGATGTCTTTTAGACATACGTGTCGTTTGGGATTCGTACAGCTTCTAGGCCAGTTTAAATCTTGCGTGTAATTAATACGCGAGTGGCTTTAGTCATCGTGACGGTAACACGATTTCGAGATGCGAAATAATCGCCGACCATGACGACTATAGCCGTCAGTGCCGCGCGATGTGTTAATACAGTTTGCGTTCGCGCGCTGCCGTAATTACTTTAACAATTCTACCGCACGCCAGTCGTTGCACGAGTATACCATGCCGGTTGTTGGAAAATGGCGTGCTTTTAATTATTGCGATTGCGCTAAACCGTTTCGTTACCGCAACATTTCCCTCGCGAGGTTCTTTTCTAGAGTGTGACCAAGCTCGCGAATCTATAACAAGAGGACATAACGATACATGGCCGAAAGGACGGCGCTACCTTCCTGCATGGATAAAGAATTTTCTTGAGTCGTCGCAGACTATGCTGTTACTGTCGCCCGTATGGAATGCGCACAAACATCTCCAGACGTGCGTTTTGTAATGTCTAAGGGTCTCTCTCCAGAAATGCTCGATATGTTATACTTACATAACATTTCAGTCATGCACAGTTCAGCCCCTTTTGTGATTTTGCAAATTGATAACGTCGAACGTTCTTTTTTGTAAGATTGAATTTAAAGAGCCAGTTCAAAAGAGAATAATGGTAAAATCTGCATAATTTTCGGGAGATCGCGCGGAACTTCTCCCTGCGAGGAAGTAAAGTAATTAAAATAAATAAGCTGACCAAAGTTTTACTTCGTAATTAGACCGGCGCGATGATTAAAAAGTTACATCTCCGCTAAAATATTTCTTTGTTCGCATATTTAATTTCGGTCCCTCTACGGGAATTTTCATATTCAATTTGAGCCGCATCCAACATCGCGTTGAATAGATTGTTAGTCGAATGATTCATCCGTTCACAGCAGAAAGAATATTGGCTTGAAAAGTTTCGTCTTCTCTTTTACTGTCCTCCGAGTCTCTTTCGCTATTCGTACATGGCCGGCGAGCGCACGCAAAAATTAATCTCAAGCTGACTGTCAAGCGGCAGAAAAGTGTAATCCGGGTACAAAGGGTTAACATGTTACAGCGCGAGACGTTTCTGACAAAAAAAATAAGCTAACCGGTCGTATACGTTACGTATTAACCGCGTACGCTGCAGGTGCACGCGAATTTCACGGCATTAATAAAAATACAGGGCGACTGCTGTAATGCGGACAGTTTCTCAAGTCCATTTACATTGAAAATTACGAAATATTGCGTTTTGTCGCAATCTGCATTCAAATTCACCCTCTTCAGCGTATCAGAAAGATTGATACGTCCCAGAGCTATCTTTTATCTCTTTTAATCTTTCTGCAAGTTGTTGCATTAGTCAGGAATTGAGTTAATTTTTTAAAATGTTAAAGATTCAAGTTGTAAAAGAGTTGAAAGTAAATGACTTATTAAAACCAATTGGAAAGAGTATACAAAATTCATGTAAAGAATTGTCATTAGGCTAGATCCAACTTGACCATAAATGACATTTTTTTCTAATCGTAAGATACAGTCCAGTTTCACTGATCATTGAAAATAAATAGTTTTCTCGAAAAGTAAATTTTGAATTTTTGGCGTATAAGTCATTTTATTTTAAAATAGATTTTATTTTATCTGTAATTTTTAAAAATTAATGTCTGAACCGATATATAAGCTAAGCCATTATATGTATTGTATAAATCCACTTATCTATAACTTTTATTTCTTTTTCAGGTAAGTGTGCAAATTGACAATCACAAGTTGTGCTACTTATATGGTAAGTCGTTTTGATTTGCAACAAAGTACAAGGAACTAGCTTCGAAACAGTAACTGATATAGTTATTAGATACAACCATTTTAATGCGATTTTCATAGAAGATTCGTGCAGAATGCTTTACATCTAGCGATTCTTTACATACATGTAATCAATTAAAGAAAGAGCCAATGTGAGCCAAAGCGGCGAATTAAAAGCGTTACCAATTGAATAAAAGATCATTTATTATCAAACTTTATTTAATATGTTCAATATTTTTCACAATAAATTTTCTGTATTGTTAAAAATGCCAGATATGGTCAAGAAAACGCTGACATTGTTTATTTAATATAATTAATAATGAGGTAATACTTTCCCTACACTATCCTTCCTTACGTACATTTTTATCTCGATTTTATTGGCTATTGTTCTTCACATTTTTCTTTATATATTGAAATGATATATTAAAAAATATATTAAATATATAGAAAATATTACGGGACCAGTATCTCGAAGTAAGTGATTGGAAATGGAAAGCTTCTCAAAAGTCTCAGAGAACGCAACAGAGAGACTAAAACTTTTACCCTCCTTTAACTTCAAACAGCCTTTAACGCGTATTTGTAATTAAGAGATAGCTTACAAAGGTACTTGATATTAAAAATTAATAACTTGCGGCGGAGGATAATTTTCCCCGGCGTTTTCGCTGAGAAAACGTTTGATTTCAAACTGATCAAAGAGCACATAAATGGAAAGTAGCTTAGCCAGAACCCACACACAGCAATTTTTGCCGGTAAAATGCCGCGGCGCCGGGGCAGATCCAGACCTCCGCGACTTCGATTAGGGCTTAACGAGTAAACTTTCGCTTTGATACGAGACGCCGGCGAATCGTTATACGATAACCGTCCCAAGACAGAAAGGAGACGCCGCGCGCCGGGAACACCGGGGAAAAAAGGGACGAATTCACCCTATCGCTCGCCGGTACCTTCTTCCTCCCTGCTGCCTCATCCCTGCTTATTCCCAAGCGCACGCGCGACGCGACCCGGAGCGTACGGCGCGCGGCCGGCTATTCGGGGGTGGCTTTAAGAAGATTCTCATAATCCAAATCATGCAGGTGAGCCGTCTACTCGGCCGCGAATTGGATATTCAAACCTAATTCTCGCGCGCGGTGAGGGCCGTAATGTAACTCCACTTAATTCCCAATCGGCTTAGCCTACATGCAACGCGCTCGGCGTATTCCGAGGTGCCGTACGGAACCGGCCCGCGAAGTACGAACAATACACCGTGTACGAATGTCCCCTATGTTTTGTTTCGCGATCGAGAATCGCGGACACCTCCGTATTACCTCGCGGCGACGCGACGCTGTCGATAGAGAGATATATAACGCACGCCCTCGAAACTTCGCCCGTGCCGCGTTTTCTTCTCCACCCCGAAGCTCGCGCCTTTATCCGAGGGATTCCAGGCGTTCCGCGAGCGTGTTGTGCGCGCGGGAGCTGGCGGGATAACCGAGTTTACGATGCAAATTCCGGCAATAATTCACATCCGACAGTCGAACAGATATTTGCAATCCGCCGCTCCATTATTTATTTATCGGATGGGGGATATGAAGGAAAAAAGTGCACCGCGCCGCGCTCGCGAATAACGAAGCGCGGATTGAGGGTACCACCCCGGAGGCGGTGGAGGATAAGGGTTGCGCGATGAGGGGGGGGGGAGGGCGAGAGGGATGAGGCCGCCCGGATGAATAGAGCGGAAACACGGAGCGAGGTTATAGCGTTGCGGTGCGCAACCGTTGTTTCGATGGAAATGGAATTAACGTCTCTTCTCTCGTCGGAAAAGAAAAAGGGATTTTCTCGAGTCCCGCGGGACTCGAGCAGCCGGTAATTAAATTCGCGATAGTCCGCTAGCTGCCGGCTGCTTTCGGGATATCTGATTACGGTGGACCGCAATTGCCGCATCTCGCCGGCCGTGGCGCGAGGCAAAACGCCCGGAGACGGGGGCGACGATAAAGCGCAAGCGGGATGAACGAGGGTACTCACCGTCCGTCGAACTTCATTTATCGAGCTTCGCTCCTCGTCGCGGCTCGCGGAACGCCGTTTATCGGGGCCGAGTCGCACGTTGAAAGCGCCGGTGATCCCTGCAGATTTCACACGACGGTTACAAGTTTATCCTTCGATAAAGATTTGATCGTCGATCGCGAGCGATCTCGAGCTATACGAATATATCAGAGTGCAACCTGAGCGCGCCAATTTCGATCAACTTCACTTATCAACTGCCAACGCTTTTCGTTTAAAAATTATTCGGTCCCGATGACATAATAATCTTGATACTAGGATAAAATGATTTCAGGACTAGGTCTGAAACATCCTGCGTGTGCATATATGTATATGCCTGGGTGCTTGTGCACTCGAGTGTCGACAACGCCTAACACGGTTTCAGAGCTTGGCGCGCGCACCCGCAAACGACCCCTCAATTTTAATGACGGCAATTCGGCGCCACAGACGGATAAGGTCGCTCGCTCGCGATCTCGGTGGCCGTTAAAATGAGATGCGGCGGAAACAATCTGGCGCAAGGGGAGACTCGTGTGCACGATTCTCGGGCAATTGAATTCGACGCGACGTGCACGCGGCTAATCGCGTTAGGCTCGCGTGGAAAATTAAGTTGGCAGTTTCCGCACGTGGACACGTGTGCGCCGCGTTGTACACGCCGGCGCGTAGGCGATGCATCAAAGGTCGCCAATGCGGGACTTCCATTAAGAGCGGCGCCGTTATCGCGTAACAACGTCCGCTATCGGAAACGTGGCGCGAGTTGTTACGCGATTCCTCTCACGCGGTAACTTTGCACGACGATCCGCAGGAGTTTATCGTCGGCCCGGCCCGCGGTTGGCAGCGTGGACCGGCAATTAACTTCACGAAACTTCTCCACTGTCGACGTGATCGACAAAAAGAACAACTGCGCGCGCGCGCGTCGATTGAAGTTGCATTCTCTTCACGTCTAAGTTCGAGCCTCTCCAAATCCTTTTTAGATCGCGGCGGAAGTTCTTCTTCCGATCGCGTACGTTGACGTTGCCACGTGATTGTATTTATAGGAAAAATTTTCGGGAACATACAGACCGCGTCCAGGAACATCCGAAAAATTCGTTCCGCTTCCCAGCCGCCGCCAGTGTACCAGCGCCGTATTTTCCGGTAGGTAACAGCTGGAACTCGGCGACGATCTTCCGGCAAAGTTCGCGGGTAGACGGGTTAGCTGGCGTGAAGTTGGCCGCTCCCTTCTTATCGCGCGGCAACGATAAGTTTCAGTTAGGTCAGCGGGGGATAATCCGAGCGGCGCGCGGGGAATGTGTGTGTGTGTGTATGTGTACTCGTATATACATATAATAATATAATATATACGTACATATGTATAATGTGTACGTATGTACATGTAACGCGACGCGGCGCGGCCGTATAACATAAGATTCGGAATGGCGGGCGACGTTGCATGCGCGACATAAATCATTAAGTTAGTGGTTCCTCGCATATCTGGCCGCTTTACGAGGGCGCGGCGACGCCGTTGCTCCTTTTGCGAAAGCTTTCCGCCGGACTTGCAGTTCGTTTCTATTTTTACGTCGTTAGCCGCGAGCCCGATATCGCGACTTAGCGCGCCGTTCCATTATGCCCCGCGCGAAATTTATTATGCCCGCGCGGCTATCTCGCCGCCGCGTGCCGGGAGGCCGGAAGGGCCCGGCGGCAGGATGACCTGCGAAATCGGTGACCGAGAGTACACTAATAGAAAAATATGTAGCATTTGAAACTATAATTGCATAGCGAAATTATTTTATAATTTTGTAACAGGTATGAATTTTTGTGATTCGTTTTCGTTGTAATTATTATATTAAGCAATGTTCGTGCAGAGTTATATATCATTTCAAATTACTTGAGAAGGGCCCAAATCCGAAACGTTGTGTTTTGTTTCTTAAAATAAAAGCATTGGCCAGTGTAGGTCGTTAAAATTAGATATCATTGGTTTTTAACTACTGACGATAATAAATTTATCTGTGAGTGTAATACACAGTTTATCAACACGCACAAATCTTTTAAACACATTTATTGGCTATAAAATAAAATGTTTCTAGACGCAAAGAACACATTGTAGCTCGGGCTTTAATAAAATCGTGAGACACGGTGGTATCTCGCGCTGGTGTACGCGCGACATGCGAGGCGAACTGTGTATCTGTACGCGAACCGACGAGTTGAGAGATCGACTCTTAGATTATTGAATCTCAGCTGGACCCATCAAGTTCTAATTAAGTTCGATCGGTAGCTTCGGTTTAAATTATAAAGCAGAAGTGTTTTAATTTTTCGTCTACGTGTTGTACGTGCAAAGATATCGCGATGCAAGTATTTACATCAAGATAGGTTATCGCTCTTCAGAAAATGTTGGCCTTTTCACTTTTCCGACACAACGCGGCACTCGCGAGCGGTTTCTCGCTAGCGCTGCATTGAGAGAAATTGTTGAAAATATTTTTAGACTCTCCACGATAACGTCTCTACCGTATCTACATGCACGTGTGAGGCAATAATATCCAAAAAAGAAAACACGTATATGTATGTTTATAGTTTCCGTTAGTTTCCTTGGCCAATTTTAGCCAGCTTCATATATGGCTTAAAAGTGTAGGTATATAAAAGAATATAATTAAAAATTATTGGTAAAAAATTATAAAAAAGCCAAGTGTACGCGCCAGTATAAACTGTTACATAAAAGAAATTGTTATAAAATTGTTTTAATCAAAAATATAAAATAACTGTGCGTTGCAACGTAAATGGTGTTGATTTCCGTAGAAAGAATGTTTAGATGAATAATAAGCGTCGTTTAACATTTCATAATTTTAAAAACGTTAAAAATGATTTTTTCAAAAACGCGTTAAAATCAGGGAATTGCGCTAAATAAAAAGAGAAGACATTATAAACGTTTCAAAAAATGAACCAGTTTTAAACCTAGCAAAATCATAAAAGATTTTTAATAAAATATTTAAAGGTAAAGCTTCAATAAAAAGATATAGAACATGATCATGAAAATAAACTATTAAAATCTTCAAATTCTACTTTCTCATTTTATAATATTTTAATAAAAGTAATTAAGCAATTGTAATTATGACGTACGTACAATATAGACCAGAAATATAATAACTCAACGGAATGAAAGATTTAATCGAAAAGAATAAAAGAAATAACAATATAAAATGAAAAGATTTAATTAAAATTAAAAATATTTAATGGAAAAAACTTTTGGCGCTGCCAGACCAAGTAGGACCGCGATAAATAAGTGTGAGCGTGTCATATTCAGATCTAAATGAAAAAACGTATTATTTGTTTTCATTATCTTATTATATTCAGAGATCTAGCAATGCTATATGTTTTGCGAGAAATATCATTTTTATTTAATCTAAACATTCTTTTTACGGGAAGCAACACCATTTGTTATTATTCATATTGCAATGCATCAATAATTTTGTGTATATTTGATTGGATGTATTAAAACAATTTCGTACAACAGATATTTTTCAACGTAGAACCGTTTTTTTTATATTATACAATACTTTATGTTATTCTCTATTAATTAAATTGATAAACGTATAAATGGAAAAGACTTTAGTAAAAAAATATTAGTTTTAAATTTCCTTTGTATTTTATACTAACACTGTAATGATTATATCGATAACTAGTATTATGATTAAATTAAATCAAAAAGAAAATTTCGTCTAGCTCAACACATATTTATATACAGTAATTCTGCAAACCCAAACCTTATGTAATATTTTTGTCCCTGAATTATGCCAAATGGTTAAAAATATATACAATAATATATAACCACATCAAGAAATTATTATTAAACTCTCCCTCTCTCTCTCTCTCTCTCTCTCTCTCTCTCTCTCTCTCTCTCTCTCTCTCGCTTTCTCTCTGATATCGAGGTCAATATTTTCGAAATTGGCTCACGGAAGTTTTGAACGTAATATATTTCGGCGTAACTACATTTTCGGGGGAATTGCATTCTCGATAATTCAACTTCTGCTCGTGAAGATTTCCGGTGCCTCGATTCCCGAACCCATCAAATCGAATGTAACACGACTGACAGTCCCGAGATCGAATTAGCAGTCCCAATTAGGAATCTATATTTATCGACAAGAGCCAGTCGCTGTCTAGCTCTACCTACGCTACGCTATGCCATAGCGAGGCGCGGCGACACGGATTTTACAACGTGTCCTCGTGTTGTACAGATCGAGTGGGCGTAACAGCTATGCCGTGTTAATTAGGAACGGGTACGTTCTCGCACCCAAACACCGCTAGCGAACGGTAATTTCACTTTGCTCGTTTGCCGAGTCGCTATCTTCGCCGTTATAAACGCGTATCAAACACCATGCCGTGGAAATTATTGACAATTTCAGCTTCGCTTCCACCTCATCACGCTGATTTAGCGACCAGTCTTCAACGCCACTACAAAGGACATGAAAACCACAACCTTACGTCACGAAATTATTTTTAACAATTGAGCAACCGCTACAATAGAACAAGGAAATTCGTATTCAAAAGTACAGTAAATTAAGCGACGGCGGTTTCTCCATAAAATATAACAAGAAAAAGAGATTTGTTCTTTCGATCCGTTCCGAGCGTAAAAATATAATTCTACAAATACGTTTAATTGCATGTGCATAACTTTAGAGATTTATCTAAAATTAATTCACCGAGAGTTGTTTTGTTTAATTTACAAGTAACTCCGAGAAAGCTAGAAAGCTGAATAGTGACCGTTGCTACTTGCAGATCGATATGCGGAAAATTTGCATCAGCGCGACGTGTGCCGCGACAAGTTAGATACCGGTTACGTTACGTTGGTTACATATGCATTTTATGGGGTTAACAAGTTACACAAGTGAATTGTTCGCCGGTACGGCGTCGCGTTAAATTATTCCGCAGCGTCCCGCTGCCATTATTCCTAAGCCAGTTAATCCAGCATCCGTTTCGTCAGGACCATTGCGTTCACTGAATTTTTCACCCCCGTCAAACTGAGGTAAATTCCCGCTTTTAAAACAGATTAAAAAGATAAAGCGTCATTTTTTTCATGAGATTCTTTCGTTAGCGAAACGGTGCGTCATAACGGAAATTAGAATTGGCATTTAATAAATCAGAGTACCGCTTGGTTTACAAAAAACAAGATATTTATATACGGAGCGTGAAAAGCGAGGAATGGAATTATCCAATCAACATGCAAAATGATCCTGAAATACTTTTGCGTCCCTCGACAGGCCGAGGCCAGGTCGTTCGGTAAATCGGATGGCCGAACAATGCGCGGTAATTGCAAACTGCGATCCAACTCGCGCGTCATACTCGCCGGCCGACTAGAAAATTGCATTAGGCAAGATTGTGTGTGTCTCGCCGTTAATACAACTGCATTATTCGCATCGGCCGCGATGCATGACGCTTGGGCCGTCGATCACGTCGAAATACGGTTCGCAGGCACGGCCCAACTTTTTGGCCGTTTCCGCCCGGCACGTAAACGCGCCGAATGAAAACAAACGGGACGCGATAGCGTTCGCGCAATCGAAACGATTCCGTGCACTTCCGCTCGGTTGCTCCCTCGATTACAGGCGATATGCCGCTGCATCGTGACGCGCGCGTTGCATTCTAACAGACGATACGCCGTGCACGCTCCCGTGTATCGAGGGACATTTGCGTCGCGCAAGGGTCGCCGTTGTTAGCGCACAGCACGGGAATTAGGCGAATCGCCGTGCGTCGACGGCGATGTCGTGTTAATTACTCTACAGCCCGCTTCGTCGCCTTCTAACACGAGGAGGAGCCCACGACGGCCTCCGCTTCGAAACCCGTTAATCCGCCCGCCCATTGTTCCCGGTGGCGCGCGGTCCCCGCTATTCGAGCACCCTGCTAATCCGCGAAAGTCGCGAACAAGGACGCCGCGCCGGCCGGGCCCGGGGACAGCGAAATGCTCGGCACCTCGGTCGACATTAACCCTCGACTACTCGCGACCAGTCTGGTTAACCATTCTCAAATTGGGGCGGCTTTCACGAGGGATGATAGCGTCTTATAGAGATGACCCTTGAATTAATACTTCCAATTTCAACGGTCATTTCTCTCTGAAGGTCAGTCTTTTTCACTGTGAATTATTCAAGCGATTTCAAGTCAATTTCTTCTCAATTAAAATACTAAATATAGATGTAATAATATATTTAATAGAATGAAAATAATATTTGATGCAATATTAAATTAAATTGACCAGAGTTTCTTCAAATTGCCAGAAAAATTAATAAAATTCCAAATTTTATTCGACCACAGCAGGCCACATTTGTTAGTTAACCGGTTAATGCAGAAAGTCGAAAAACAGACGCGAGAACGTCATCTTTATACTGTTATTGCGACAAATATTACCACATGCCTCAGTGGTGAAAGGCCCGCCTGGAGAGTAAGGGAGGTCTAGGTTCAAGCCCTGGCTGAGGTAATATTTTTCGCGGTTAGTTAACATTCACTGGTTAATTAACAAATGTGCCCGAGGGTGGTCGAGTGAAATTTGGAATTTTAAATTGACCGCGTTATAAAAAATGACACTACATCAGCTATCTTTTGTATTTGCAGTCGAGTAATCTGGACCCATCTTTTAGAAATTTGGCAAAACTGAGTTTTGCCAAGTAATGTAACGAAATACATAGAAGATTTCTCGCAAATAGATAAGTCGTGCAATTCATCGACAGTAATTCGTCAAAATTGAATACTTAATTAACTGACTATTGTCTGTTCGGGATTCATTCTCTCAAGTTTTCCAGGGATTTAGGCCGCTGTTGCGCCGAAGCCTCTCCAATTGTTAAAGATTAATGACGCGTATGTCTTCATGCGAGAAGGACGAGGGGTAGGAAGGAAGGGAAATCGTTAAACGCGGTGTTACAAGATAAGCTCGACAGGCACGGATGTACCAAACTCGGCTATAAATTCAACGAACCATTAATTTTCGGTGCCTTCACGCTCGAATATGCCTCGAATCTGGAATGTAAATCTCGACAATTTCTGTCTTCGCGGATCTCCCGCGGACTTTTTGCGCGCGCACGGCCGTTCCGTGCACGCGCGCGCACGCGAGTGTAACTGTCTGTCTGCGAAAAGTGCGGGCGTATATACTTTCCGGGCACGTATCCGCGGTACGACGACGCGCGGAATGGTAATATGGCTCGCATATAATGTTTCGATCTCGCCTGAGGGAAATAACGTGAAATATTTCCGATTACCGGTGTCGCCCTTTACAGCACTTTATCGCGCTATATCGACTTTTAATCCCCGAAAGCGCCGGAACTGTACGTCGCGAATACGACGTTACCTGCGTCGAATTCGTGATTGCAAATGAAATTTCGAAGCCGTCAAAATTACCCAGGCCGGCATCGAGAATGACAAGCAGGCGAAATTTCGTTTCAATAAAACGCGAACGTGAACATGTATTATTATATTAGCGATCGCTTCGTTGTTTAATCACGTTTATTAACGCGGGCGTCGATCGAATTGTTGCACTTGGTAATTTTTAACTAGGATTCCGAGTATCGTGAAGGAACGGCCACGAACTTACAAAGGGTCTCGTTCATCGATGATCATTTCAACGTTCTTCCGATGCATATAACTGCGGCGCGTCGCAATCGAAAGTTTCCGGAGCACAACGAGACTCCGGTCGGCACTTAAGATGGAAAGTCCAGAGGGCGGAGGCCGGAGTTCCCGGCGAAAGAAATCTTTTTCCCGAGACGGAGACGGCCCGCGAGAAATTATTTACTACCTTCGTTTATCGGCTGATGACACCCGCCGTCTTCCCGGCCGGAACTTTCGCCGTTCGCGCGATACAGCCTTCACGATGACAATAGGAAGCGATACTTTTCCCGATACACGACCGATAAATCATTCCGTATCCGGCTAAGGCTTGGAAGAACCGTTGACGTTAAACGATCACCCCGTTCCGGGGATGTAGCGATTAGCAAAGTCCCCCGTAGATTGCATACGGCGTAGTTCCATCGGTTTACCTATCACTCGCTATTCAACCATCCATTATCACCGGTGTCGCAGTGTTTCCTTAAGATGCAATTATTTTATTCCTGTATCCTCTCTCTCTCTCTCTCTCTCTCTCCCCCTCTCTCTCTGTAATTATTCTATTCTGTAATTCTTACGAACTTTTATTTTAATCTTTTGTTTCTCTCCGAGGGGTAAACCGCTAAAGGCATGGTGTACAGATTTGCATTACTGGGCATTACTAGATATTTTTTGGACATTAGACCTTGCTGGAGCATTATATAGATAAAATAACATAAACTAAGATAAAACAAGATAAATAAGATTAAGTAAGATAATAAGATAGAGCAATGCCCACTGGGTATTAGTGGGCATTGGTGTACAAGATTTTGGTCAACGGTTTTCCCCTCGTTTCTTTCACTATACTGCATTATGCAAGTTCTTTTCTATTCTATGTATAATATACCAGTTATGATAAATTGTCATAATCCGTTTACATTGTTATTACGCTTTAGAGAACTAAGTTCCAGAGCGTTCAATAAATAACGATTCTAACGATTCTCTCCCTCTCCCTCCCTCCTCTCTCTCTCCCCTCCTATTTATAAAAAAACGAAATCTATAAAAACGACGTAGCGGCTCGTTAAACATAGAAATATCTCGACCGTTTTGACGTTGACTAAACGGTATGATGGAGGAGTCTGTCAAGCGAGGTTCACTCCGGCTATAAAGAATATTCATACGTCGCTCGCGTATCGCGCTCTTCCCCTCCCGGGAGGTTTTCTTTCCCAGATTTGACGTTTTCCTTTGAAAACATCGAGTAGCGGAGGCCGACCGGTAACGACGGGAAGGTATATCCGCTGCACCTGCAGCATAACGGTCCCGCAGAGTTCGCAGATTTAATAAAACGTCGACAAAAGTTCCACGCCGCGGCGCCGGTACGAGTATTGATACACCAAGTATGACTCGTCCCCGTCGTAACGTGTACGCCATGTGGCTCGTAAATTTTAGGCGAGCATCTTTGATCGCGCCAGTATCGCGCGCTCTCCCGCTTAACCCGTCCATTCGATATTGGTTTAACAACAAAGGCGATAAAGATTTATCGGCCCTCGGGGGAGAAAAATTTCCTAGATAAATACGCAATAGAACATAACTCCGGTTAAGGGAGGGAGAAAAAATGTTAGATTGCACGAATAAGAGCTTGTACGCGCTAGATTTGAACGGCAGATATGAAACGAAAAATATATAGAAAACTTGGCGGTGTACAGTTATCTGTATAATATATCCGTCGTTCGCTCCTTGAGGATGATAGAGCGGAAATTTTAGGAGTAAGTCGAGGCAAAAGTGCGGATTTACGTCGCGCGTCCGCTTTAACGAGATTTTCAAAACCTGCGACACCGACAAAATAAACGGGCTCGCGTATGTGCGCGCGCAAACTTCGTTTTTCCATTCCACTCGTCGGTTTGTATTTCGTGGATAATAACTCCATGGAACTTCAATTAACGTCGCTTCTTCACGTGCCCGTGAACGGAAGCCGACAACCGAATTACCGCTTTTCGTCCGCGGACAAGCGCCGACAACTAAATTATTTCTATCCGTTCGTCTCGACCGAAAGCCGACGACTAAATCGACGTCAGCGACGCGGCGGAGGGAGGCGACCGGGTTTGTCGGGACGATGCTAAAGGACCTGGGCTAAAAAAGGGACGCTTTAGCACTTCAGCGAAAAAATTACCCTGTCGGGCTTGTAAATATACGAGTATACCAGGTGGAAGTTGACGCGCGCACTCGTCGCGGTCAAGTGTTACATTCGAATTACAATCACGGCGTGCAAGTGGCACCGAGTTAACGTTTAACGATTGAAAAATTTAAGTGGATTGTCCATAAATTATTCGCCGACAGCGTCTAAAGATTCAAGCGCCGGAATCGCTCGAGGGACACTTCCCTAGTAGCACAGTGCATTGACCAAACATTGGCTAAATACATTGGTTCAATACAACCAAATATTGGGCCAATGTTTAACCAATGTTTGGTCGATGCACTATTCTATTAGGGATGGTCAATTCATTTCGCGAGAAATCGCATTGTCAAATCGCACACCCACAGAAAAAATGTCCGGATATAGCGCCAATCATATTTATTACAGAGAAAGAAATCTAGAATAAAATGATAGTATGTATCGTCTTTTGTCTTGAATATTGCGGTGCCAACTTCGTGTGTTGTAAAATGGAGGGAAAATTTATTCTAAACGCAAGGATATATAAACTTACATTGATACAAGTTACTGTTGTCTCGATATAGTAAGTCAATCTTTTTTAGTTCGATAGAGGAGAATAAGAATTATTGATTTTATTTTAAAATTGTCTTATTTTTATGCTAAATGAAGTTGTGAGAAATACGAGGGGGAAACCGCTGACCAAAATCTTGTACACCAATTAATGTCCACTAACGCCCAGTGGGCATTAATTTATCTTATTTATCTTGTTTTATCTTATTTTATCTTCTTTTATCTTTATAATGCCCCAGCTTATTGGCCTAATGCTCAAACTGATGCCCAAAAATACCTAGTAATGCCCAGTAATGCCGCAAACCTGTACACCACAATGCCCTCAGCGGTTTACCCCTCGGGGAAATATAAATGGATCAAGAATATTTTTTGTCTCGGTAACAGAAATCCTTTCTGAGGGTGCACTGTTCGCGAGGCTTATCTGCACAATATAACTTTTCACGTCCTGCTTACACGGAGAAACTCGGGGGGAAGAGATTCGTCACGTTTCCGCAAGGATCGACGCCTCGACTCTCGATCTCGATCTCGTTGGAGACGGGAAGCGCAAACCCGGCCAAACGATCCGGCTCGCGACGGGGCGAATTATCGTTCCCATTTCCGGGCCCGAGCATTCCGGCGCGCGGCCGTACCCGGGTAGTATTAAATATGCGAGTACACAGTGGCGCGCGGCCACAAAGGCGAATCATATTTCACGACTTAATTCGAGGGAACTTATCTCGCGACGGCGAGAGATTAGCTTTAATGGAATCGAATAAATTCTCGCTTTTCTCCCGCGGCCGGCGTTTCGCGCGCGCGGAACGCGCGAGAGCCGGGCCGCGTCGTTCCGCTCAGCGTCTCGCTAATGTCGCGCGCCAGCTTCTGAAATATCGCGAGCATTAAAACGCGCGATGCCCGACGCAGCCGGCCGTTCTTATTTCGCGAAGGAGACGTCATTCTCGCTGCCGTTAGAGTTCCTATACAATCGGAGTCTGCCCAACGGGCCAGTTCTGGCAAGATTCTGCGAGAGAGAAGGATATACATTCGCTTAGAGACCCCGTAATCAAAGACTGGCCGTAAGAGAGTTCGTCAAATTCCTGCGAGTGAGAGAGAAACATAGGTTCATTTTCTACGATCGTAGAATCGTAGAAGAGTGAGATAGCCTAAGTTTCTCTCTCATTCGCAGCAATTTGACAAACTCTCTTATGGCCAGTCTCTGATTACAGAATCTCTACATTTGCTATTTCTATCTCTTTCTTTCTCCTTCCTTCTCTTTGTTTTTTTTGTGCTTTTTCTTTGTCCCGGGAGGTGTTAAAAAATGGAAGGACTTATCACAAGTTGCAGAGAGCTTTACATGCTGGTTACGTTATTCGCTATTTTCTTCTGAAGCGTACGAGGCTTCGCTAATTACGTTTAGTATATTACTGTCAATGCACGATAACTCACGTTTTATGAAGCATTAATATAAACTATGATTGATCATGACTGAGCCGAGTGGCGAAGGCAGTCTCAATGGCATTCAATTTCAGACAAATAAAAATTGGATCATAGAAATGTGACGACGAGATGCCACTCGTGACATTGATGTTGACGTGACGCTGACGCGACGCGTAGCAGTGAGTCGACTTTCACACTCGGATGCGAACTGCCAACGCCATGAAATCCACAATAGCCGCAGCTTTCTTCCTCTAAAAACCTTTCGATGTATACAGAATACGAAAAAAAAAATTTATGCATAAATTAAGACTCGATTTCAGTTTCTCCGCGCTGTACCTGTCGCATAACATTTCCGATAACCCCTTTTGTCTAACGCCCGTTTCGGTTTCTGTCTATTTGTTCTGTGTATTCATTAAATCTGACGTACTCGGTAAATAAATGTAAAATGTATCGCGATAACGAAATCCAGTTATTTGAAAGCCAATTTCAATCTCGCTGGCTATTTCTCCTCCCAACTTGCGCGCAACTGCATTTACTCTCCATTATCGCTCGCATCCGCGTCATCGACAAATTTGGGCGTAATCGCTGGAATTGATCTCGGCGAGCTCGTCACACTCGAGAACGGTCTTTCGCGAGGTGTGTTCTACGTCGGGGCGCGTATATCGCGCGAGATATTTCCTACGAATGTCTGCTACGTCTTGATTAATGCTCGCGCCTTAACCCTTTATTACAAGCTTGTCAGCTGAAACCGGCGAGGGAGAGAGAGAGAGAGAGAGAGAGAGCGCGCGCGAGAGAGAAACGGGGGCGGGGAGGGAAGGAGAAAGAGAGGGAGAGCGAAAGCGGCAACGGGATCAAAACTACTCCCGACCGTCGGAAGCAACGATGACGAATGCTTTTCCTGGCGCGGACTCCCGGGCGAGAGAGAACAGAAGGCGCCGCGATTCTTCCTCGTTTCGCTTCCAAGGGCCGCCCGGTGTCTATACGTGACGACGGAGCTTCGACACTCTCGGAATGACCCTTGGGAAATTAACGAGTCGCGAATTCAATGTCAATTTGCGCCGGGAAAGGCGTCTCCGGGCGCGATGAGAGAAATTCTTCCGCGAATCGAATCATCTCTGGAAGAGAATTGGACACCCATTCCGAGGAATTCTCTCTCCGAGACTTGTTCCGGGGGAGGGAAAAGAAATTTTCTTATCTAATCCCGACGAGATGCTTCGTCGGTTGGTCTCGATGTATCTTCGGAAGTGGCAAATTCCAGTTCCGCTGCACCTCCGCGCGTCCGGATAAATAAATGGCTCCGTTCATGCAAGTTAGCAGAATAATTAAGAGATTAATGCTTCGGGTAAAAGAATGCAGGTAAAAGATTAAAAACTCTCTTACAACTTTCTTCCTGGAATACACGCGCGCGCGCGCGCGCGCAAGAAAGGATTAAAAGTTACGGGACGGTACGCAAGAGCGAGATTTCCAGTAGGAGTTTAATAGCGTTTTGCCTCCGCATGTATATTAACGTACATTCGCGCGGGCGGAGATACCGCGGCTCTTTTTCTCTTTCATGTTAATCACTCGCGAGAAACCCAAGTGAGAGAAGATCAAGGGCGTAACAAATGAGAAATTTACAGGAGACGAGCGACAAAAAAAGGGGGGCGAGAAGGAGGGGGGGGGGGAAAGACGGCTCGTTCGGTCGTCGTTACGTGTCACTCGTCGACTGTTGAACGTAAAAATTCTGGAACGGAAACGGCAGGGGGGAAAAAAGCGGTAATTAGCGCACGTCACTTACGCGAACAGGTACGTTCGCGCGGCGAGAGCGGTACCCTTTATTTTCCCGTTTCGGCCTTGGAAGCGTAGCTCCGTGTCAGAAGGTAGAATTAATGTTGGAAAATGAGGTATTACCTTGGTAATAAGGCCGGGTACCCGGCCCAGTCGTAAATCGATTCCGCGATAGCGTGCGATAACCCGCGCGCGCGCCCGCAATTTCAACCCCCTTATACGCCCCGAGGAATTTATCCTCCTCGGGGATAATACCGGGGGCGCATCGTTTTAATGAAGAGCCACGGGCACTGCAGCGGCTCGAACTCCATTTTTTTCCGCCGAGAAACCGATGTTAATAGCCGCTGCTGTTCCGCGCGGCCACCGCGCGCCGGGCGGGGGGCGAGGACTCCCGCCAACTAATTAGTGGCCGACTTCGGAAGCCCGATGAAATTTTCCGAACGGCGATCTTCCCCGGGGACGCGGATAACGTTACTCGTTTTAGAGTTACGCGGAGAGAATAGGCCGCAGCGAATGATTGAACGGCGTTTCCATTAGCGTCGCGGCTCTCTCCCCCCCCCGCGCGCGAGACATTTTTTTCTCCGATGAAAAAGGAATCGTGCAAAGAAAATTCATAATAAACCGGGCGCAGCATTTTCCCTCTTTCGCCGATCGATAAGGCACTACCGCCAGGCCGAAATTTAATCCCAACGATCTCGCTCACCCCCTCGTGCTCTCTCTCTCTCTTCTCTCTCGCGTACCATCGCGACGAAAAGGCGATTCTCGCCTTCCTCGCAGCAGACTTTTATGAAGACACGTCTTGCGGGTTTCCTATTCCTCGTCTTCCTCGCGCCAGCATTTTTCACGCGAGTCGGCCGCTCCGCACCAAAGGTCGGATGCGACGTACGTCACGGGAAATTTTCACCCATGCAATTCCTGCAGCTCGTAAATTCCCCGTCCGCTTCACTTTGCTCCGCGGAGACGCGGTTAAGGTAGATGCGCGTGTGAGTGCACAAAAGTATTAAGCCGTAACGAACCTGGCACTTGCCTCTCCATCGAGTGGAGACCGTCGGAAACCGCCGACCGCCTATTCGCGCCGTGCTTTTCGCATAAACGTGGTTTTGGACGAAAACTTCGCTAGGAACAATAATTACGTTGCGTTGCCGTTTTAGACGAAAATGAGTTAAATAAGACGCCGAGAGTATACAACGAAAGCTCGGTGGAACATTTTGAAAAATATTTAACGCTACCAACCGCTGGCAAAGTTTCAATTTTAACCTCGTTTCGCTCCGACTGATATATTTTCGGCAAATTCATCGTTAAATTTGATTTTTTAATCTCAGTGCCGCAAATGCAGAGACTCGAATTATTCAGCGGGATAAAAACAATTTTGCTTCTGCCTTTTGCCAAGAGCGTCTGCTTCACTTTTAGATCCGTTACGCAGACATTGCCGCATCGAGTTACGCGGCTCAGACTCGATACAAATTAAATGCGACGCGTATAACGAAGCGAATTTCACCGTCGAGGATTTGTGCGGCGATACAATGCGACGATTCCGAGAGCGAACTGCGCTATTTCCACGTTATTGAGCCCCGCGATTGTCTCCTGCTCGCTGCAACGATACTTCAAGACGGCTGAAATTGTTCTTGCCGGTGTATCGTGGCATGCCATGCGAACGCAGCAGCAGTTCGGAGCCGAGATTCCCGAAACTCTCTTGCCGGCATTTCGGCCTCATAAGCGAAATACTTTGCCATGCGTTTGAACTTCTCGTTTTCGCCTCGGTCTCGCTGAACGCGCGCCGTGTCGATGCGACGCCCGTAAGGAAGACATTTCTGGCTAAACGGATAGCTGGGGAGATGTATTTCGGAATTACGGCGAGGCTGTCAAGATTGTCGCCGAATAAACGCAACAATTAGGCCCGGTCTACAATGAATTGTTCTTCGTTAATCACAAGTCGGAACTGTATGTTGATCTTTTTCCTTTCTAGGTGGAAGAAAAAGGTCCGCCATATAATTCTGACTTCTGACTAACGACTAACAACTCATTGCACACTAACAAATAAAATTTTTCAAACTAAGTAAATAGATCTACCTAAAATTATTCTCTTATGCTGAAGTAAATATTTCTTCTATTTAAAGAACAATACCAAATTTCAAGTAAATCTGTGTATAATATTAAGCAAATTAATTTAAATCATTATATTTTCTACATTCAAATAAAGGATTTCATGAGATATAGAATACTATTTATTAAGTGAAATAATTGTTTTTGTTAAATAAGAAATCCAATTTTCTTCGCTGTGAAAATTACATCTTAGTCAACATTTTATAGAATTATTATAAAATATAATTTTATAAATTTAAAATTATCTATTTTATGATATTTAATAAATACTTAAATTAAAGCAATGCATGTTTTAATTTGTTTGTTATTTTTTAAATTTAAGTTAATAAGTTATTAGGAGCCACCTAACGAATAATTTTCTCGAGTAAAAAGTAAAATTTTTTTGGATTAAGATCTTTTCTATCATTGTAAATCGGGTCTAAAAGTCAGTCGGCTTCGATTGTACCTGCACGCGTCTCGAGTTAGCGCGCGCGAACGGACCGCGACGATTAATTTGCCGTCAGTCCCGGTGAAATGCAATATTTATATAGAATACGCCTGTACTTCCGACATTCCGGATTACTTTGTAAAGCCCGGCTGATATGTCGATACGCCCGCAAAACGTACCGTCCTCCGCTCTCGTCTCGCCTCGCCCGTAATACTCGAATGAGAATCTACACGCGATGCCGGAGGTGACTACGCGGCTTCGTGCGAAATATCGGGACGGGTGAAGAAACCTTGGTGAAAATTGGCTCAGTCGACTTCCCGTCTCATCGCTAATTGACGCTCGATAATTAGAGATTCTCTAGCCGCGCGATGCCGCTCGTGCGATTTCTCGTGCTAACCGGCAAGCAGGGTGAACCCTCCCTCGCAAATCGGTACGAGCGTATAAATCTTTATCCAGACACGACGTTTCCATGTTGTTCGATTTGCGCGCAGCTTCGTTTCCACGGCTCTGCTTACAAGTACGTGGCAGATGTTTACCGGCGCCGAGACAGCCAATATACGGCTTGCACTCGTAGGTAGTTACGTTCATAAACGAAATACCGCCTTCTCTGTGGACGGGCGCCGTGTTTAATCTCCAAATACGCGCGCGCGTCGTTTAATCCCCGAAAGCCCGGAGACAGAAAGACTTCAATTTCTGTAATATCGCGGAGGGCCGGTGGTACAAAAGCCACATAAAATGAAAAAGTAAGGTCTACTTGAATAAAGCAGAAATCTGAGTTAGAGGGAGAGAGAGAGAGCGAGGGAGAGGGAGAGATAACGATTCATTGCTGGCTGCGCGACAGAGTGGAGACAATGACGTTCTCAAAGACGGGAATGCTACGACGTGGACTCGACGACGCGGACTCGTTCAAAAATTCATGGACACCCCTGTGCGTCGCATTCGACGAACCGGGCGCATTGTAGATCCCGGTAAACTCGCCCCGTCCGCTCGTCCCTTCAAAGGCTGATAATCGATTTTCTCGAGCGGCATTCGACTCGAACTACCACGAAACAGCGGCATTGACGATAGCCGAGGAGGGGGGCAGAGGGGGAGAGGCAGAGAGAGAGAGAGACAGAAGGAAGCAACAAAGAGAGCAGAAAGGGCCGAGACGGGCGAAGGACGAAGGGATAATCGAAGGCGGGGGCGCAGCCTCCATTTGTCATTCCGCTGATGGCATGTCTGGAGAAAATCGCGAAATAGGTCCGAGCCGATCGTGTTCGAATTCCCCGCGGGACTCTCGTTCCCGAAAAGCTCAGCGCTTTCAAGCCGCCTATCCCCCCCCTGCCGCTCTCTTACTCTCTCCCTCGTTGGCAAAAGTTGGCCGGCCATTTTTTTTATCCCGATGCGTTCGCCTCTCAAGAGCGTTCCACCATCGATGGCCCAAACTAGAGACCCTGTAATCAGAGACTGGCCATAAGAGTTCGTCCAAATTCCCGCGAGTGAGAGAGAAATCGTAGAATCGTAAAAGAGTGAGATGGCCTATGTTTCTCTCTCACTCGCGGGAATTTGATCAACTCTTACGGTCTCTGATCGCAGGGTCTCTAGCCTAAACGATACTTCTTTCCATTTTTCTTTCCCTCCCCACATCGCGGTAGAATAACTTCCGTCCGTCGAACGTCCGAACCTCTGAGACTAAACTCCGAGATCGAAACGTAATAGAACGTGAAGGAAATATATAAGAGATAAAGCAATTACCGCGATACGATAATAACGATTGAAAAATAACATAAGTTGGATCGATCATACGTGTACAAATTTCCTCGGTTCCTGGCCCGAATGAAAGCAATTACATGATTGACGCGATAAGAAACCCATTCCATTTTCTCTGTACTACGCCAACTATTTCCGATGTAACCTAACCGAATGGGAAAGCAGAAATCCGTAGCAAACGATTGTGTTCTTTAAAGAGTTGATTGCGTTTCTCGCGATGCCCAACGGCAGTTCCCGACGTTGCTCGTACGTGTCTTCCGCAGCCTTTCGCTTCGGTTTTCTCTATTTCTTCCGCTCCTAATCCTCCCGCACTGAAATCGCACGTTACGTAGTTCCACTATTTTTTTTTCTAGAAACGTAGCCCGAAAGAGCCAGATCTCGATAAACGAAAATTATATATCAACAATTAAAGAGCAGTGTGTACCGCACTTGAAAACATTTATTTCTCAAAGAGTAACGAAACGTTCAAGTGTCAAAGTGGGGAAAAACAAATTTCAATAGCATCGTTCTTTCAAGAAAATATGACGACAACTTATTAGATATCGAGTCATTCGAAATTATTCCATCTGAATCCGACACCTGAGCTCCCGATCTGTTTTCCGCAACCGTGCCGGCAAAGTCGATTTATAGCATTGACATCAATAAATCGGGCCTCGCGGGCGCAATTTGCCGCAGGCTGTTAATGTAACTGCAACTTTGATTAAGCATGCATCACGCGCCGCTATGAAGCGACGAATTGAATTTTCGCGTGTCCCCGCCGAGGAAAATCAATGGCTGCGCCGATCGGGAGCATTTTTTCTCCGGTCGATAGGACTCGGAGATTCGCATTCTACCCGACGCCGCTGCCATTCACCCCCCCCCCCTCCCCATAAACTCTGCCCGGTAGATTTCCCTCTCACCCCCGGCGTCTGATCCGCCAGTTAAGTTTTATGGTAACGCACGTGGGGGAGGAACGGAGTCCGCGGCGCGGCGTCGCGCCGGAGCCCGGGGCCCACCTCAGTCAAATCGATGAGGAAAATAAAATGAGCAAATGTTCCGAGTGCATTCCCTTTATTGCCCCTTCTATCGGCACTTTCGTAAATCCTTAACCCACCCCCGTCGGCATACTAAAGTCACTGTCGCCGCCTTTACGGGCCCGCGGACGGACTTTGCCCAAGTGCCGGAAGAGTAATGCTTTCGTGCGCGCGACCTGGGAAATGCACTCGATAGAGCCGAGAACGAAGAAAGGAGCGGAACGGCCGTGAGCCTGTGCCTAAGCTTGATGCTGCCGTTAATCCTATTATTTATCGTACAACTAGCTAAAACTGCGAGCTCGCGTCATAACGGTGCGCGTCTCCTTCAACCTCCGTGCTGTTGCTATGGAGCTCTCTCCCGCGCGAACCCATTCCCGTGGAGCGCGACCGCGCAACGCCGATAATTAAATCCGAAAATTGACGAGTGTCAATTGCGAAAAGTGGAAAGTTACATGGACGTGCCCGGTCGCCGGGTAACTACGTTGCTCCGCTCTCATTAGGGAGTGACAGCCGCGGCGGAGTTTCCGATCCGATGTAGAAAAAAGGAAGAAGGGGAAAAAAAACGCGCTTTTCTCGCTCGGAAACAGCCGCGTAATGAAAAGACCCAAGGAAACTAGGCCAGATTTTCCGGGTGTGCGTGCCGTTCAAAACGGTCGGCGAAAATAGGCGGGTTCGTCGCACCGCCGCGAGCATTTCTCGTATATTGTCGCGCTCTTCACAATCGAATCGCGCCCGCGACGCCAAAATTATTTATATTGCATTTGCGAAAGCGAGGTTCGCCCGATAATGCCGTTGTGTCGAAAATAAACGCAGTTTTAGAGTATAAGTTTTAGAAACAGGAGCTGGCAAATCCGCGGATAATCAACTATAAAAAAATTACGTTAGGAGTCGGGTATTCCGATCGCGCTCGAATAAGAACTGATCGCGCCGTTTATGAACGTTTATAATTAAGAGGCATCGCCGGGAGAACGTAGGATTGAAATTAACGGGCGCGATATTAAGCGAGAACGATCTTTGTCGCGAGGGCGATTCAGAGCGGCCTCGTACCGAGTTTATATTCGGTATCCGTGACATTAAGGATAAGTTAGTAACGCGCGCAAACTTTATTCCAACGAGCTTTGTTACATTTTCGAAGGCGCTCGCTTAATCACAACAGAATTACGTAAAGAGGATGAAACTCTTAGGGTAAGAACTGCGACAGCTGCGCGAATAACTTCCGTCAGCCTGTTGCACGCCTCGCACCCTCTCGTCGAGACAGCAGAAAAAAGGATCGATACCCCACTGTCGACAAGGTGATAGAAATTTCAGAGGCACTCGACCGTAACTCGATATTTCTTATCGCGGTTGCAAACTTCGTTCTTAAATAATCTATCGCGTTGATAAAGTAGGCTTATACTGTCCGCGTCACAGAATCATCTGTGTATCACAAAATTAGAAGCCAGCCATGTACACGCGCGTAGTAACAACTGTATCTATTATCGAACGTTTCACGTGTGAGGGCGACGATAATAATTGATAAATGCATTTACCACAAGAGGAGATTATATTAATGTTGTCCAACATATGTGTAACTATTATACTTATAATTGTATGTGTTATATATGCATGCTGTGCAATTATATAAATGTAACATTTATGTAACTGGAGATTACAAAGCGAGCGCTTTGCACGCACCGTTTACTCGTGAGCATTGTATATTTGTAAAAATTTATATACATGCAAAGGACGGTATTGTACACGCAACGTCAATTTAAAATGAAAGGTAACTTATCACTCACCGATACCAGTCGCAATAGCAAGGTTGTGGTATATATTGTTAAATATACACGTTAAACTGTAAAAATACAAATACGTGTATGATTATTATAGAATAATTATGTAAAATCGAAATTATTGTATTCAATATTTTATATCTTTGAAAATCGGTATTTATTAAAATAATTATAGAATACTCCGAAAAAGTCTTCCTTTTAAATATAAACTCGCGAAATTTTATACGTATGTTTTTGCCTGTAACATTTATTCGAATCCTCGTATGAATAAATGAAACAAAAACAGAGCGAATGCTTTATTTTGCAAAAGTAGCAAATAATATGAAAATGTGAAACACTCACCTCACGATTGTTCCGCCGTTGCCCGATGGCTTCCAGATGCCTGCTCCTTCTCTCAGATTTCCTCGTTGCGCTCACACAACACTCGCGAAAATCATCGATCGCGCGAAAGGGCATAGCCGGAAAAGGTAGGCAAATCTGCCCCCGCATGTATCAGATCCAAATTGGTTTAATAATTAGACACTCATGTGGTATAGAATTATCCCAAAAATTAAACTTGTAATCACAA
>NW_011967149.1:686544-694504 GCF_000949405.1 Vollenhovia emeryi
TACCTTATCCGGCTATACCCTTTCGGGCACTCCCGTACGCGAAACGCACTATTTCGTTCGAGTCGCGAAAAACGACAGAATTACAGCGCGAATGCCAAAGCCGCACAAATTTCTCTCTCTCTCTCTTTTTCCCGAAAATGGAACAGATTACGCGAAATCGACAGATAATTAAAAGCGCGGTGCGTAAACGAGATGTAATCGCGACAAAGTACCCCGGTTTACATTCATATTTTAGATGAATTAGTCTCGTGAAATCTATGTTGATAAAACGCCGTCGCGTGAACGTGCAAATCAATTTACATTACAAGTTATAGAAACTTAATAATTAGTCGACGAACGGTACTAATAAACGTGTGCAAATCAATAGCGTTTTATCCCCACATTTATCGCGATCGCGTTTAGGAAGTCGATAACGCAAAAGTAACACGACGCACGGAGCGACTTTCGCTGCTGCCTGCCGGCTCGACGTTCGGCGAGCGAATGATAGCGCGGCGACCTTCGCGTAAACAACGGCCCCGCGTGACGTCGCACGACTTCTTACTAATAAACGTGTACAAATCAATAACGTTTTATCCCCACATTCATCGCGAACGTATTTTGGAAACCGATAACGCAAAATAACACGACGCACGGAGCGCGAGTCTCGCTGCTGCCTGCCGGCTCGACGTTCGGCGAGCGAATGATAGCGCAGTGACCTTCGTGTAAACAACGGCCCGCGTAACGTCGCACGATACCGTGCGGGCAGAAAAACAATAAACGTTGAGAGTTCGTTGTGCCGCACCTACGAAATTGAATTCTATATCTAATATTTCACATCATTTTGTTCAGCGAGTGTTCGAGAAAACCATCATGTCTTTTAGACATGCGTGCTGTATGGGTCGTGTATTATTTTGCACTTTCAACTTAGAAGCAGCCAACAAATTATACTCGAAGCGACGAGAGACTCAATGCGACGATACGAGATGTATCCGAATACGAACATCGTTTAAAGAAACAATTATCGTCCGTTGTTATCGCGATGAAGAAGTAATTTCAAGTTAGTTAGCGCTTTGATTTTTGCATGTACAGATTTCATGTGTGAATCGCGCGAGTATCCGTCTTGCCGGTTAATCGAGGATTCAGCGATTACGCGATGATGTCAATCGTTAATTATTCGCAGAGAGCGATCGCGGTTTCTTCCCGTACTTGTCGCGTATCAAGAAAGGGCCTGAGCAGAATGGCTGTCTTATATTGTTAACAGCCTTAAGACAATGTTTTATGTTTTAAATATACGATATGCGATATGCGAAGCGGCGCGGGCCGCTAACCGAGCCGTTTGACTGTCGCCACGTGAATGATAAGCACATAGTCTAAAGATACAAGGTGAAGCATTGCGCACGTAACCAATTTTTGGAGCAAATTGTTCGTTGGTTCTTCCTGCATTCAACCGCAATGACTTACAGTTTGAAGGTTGGAGCAAATTTCTGATTGGTCAATTCGGTAGTTTGGGCCACTTCTGATTGGTTGACACTGTGCATCCACCAGATTGCTCCACCTTGTATCTTTACACCACGGGCACAATGAGAATAGACTGTTTTCGACCGAAGGATTTACGACGCCACGTCATTCCTCGGAACCGGCGCTCGGCGTTCGACGCCCGAAATTCCAAGAATTTCCGCGATTCATAAACCCCGATAATCGACAAAATTTTAAACAGCCCAATATGTGCAAATTTTCTTGTTAAGATTCTAAAGAATCTCGTATTGATCGCGATACAGCGTTCGTCTCACGCCTTTCTCTTCGTCTCTCTCCCATAATTACCTCATATATAAACCGCGTGTTCTATAAAACATGTATCCGCCGGCCGCATCCCAATTTTTTATTCAAAGCACTTTGCGACTTTGCCGCTCCTGAAAACTTCCCGGCACGTACCACGTTCCACGTTCACGGCGGCGGAAGTTAGCCTTCCGTTTGGGCTCTCACTTAAAACTTATAAATGCAATCCGGTCATGATGTTTGCCCGTCGATGACTTTTCCACCGGCGCTCCTCTTCAGTACCTGAAGATTATTGACCCGACCGCGGTGAGATGTATTCCAAGTCTTCCCAACTTTCCTCTGGAAATTCTATTTCCTCCAAAAATGATTTCACTTCTCCCCTCGTCTCTCGTCTCGGTCGAATCGCGGAGAGCGATGGCGAACGGAGAAAACGCTTTAAACCACCCAGAGATTTCTTCCGGTGAAAAATCTCCGGATTTTTAATTCAACCTACGACCCAGCGAGTTGCATCGGCAAAGCCATGCACGTGACTCTTCCAGCTAGCGGAAGTCAGTTTTTCAAAATGCCATCCCGCCTTTCTTTTCTATTTTTATCTTACAATTAGTAAAATACAATTACTGCTTCTTTCACGAAAAAGAGTAATTGTACAATTATTTTTCAAAAAGAAGTATATGTGGCTTTACAATTTCCTCTAAAATATTTTAATACAGTTGCATTTTATATTCTGAGAGAATTTTATATAATTAAAACCCTGTTTAAAGAATTTAAAACTAATTTTTTCACAGAGGTCAATGAGTCGCGTCATCTCGATTTTCGTGCGTGTAGAGAGAAATATTTTCAACGTCATTTGCATGTCGGTATTATCTTGAATATCAGCGAACGATATTAATCGACCTCTTTTCAACATTTGCTTGAAACTAATTGCAATAGCGTCTCGCGGCGACTGCGGTGTTTGTTTATTAGCAGTTCGCGAAATTCATCCGGCTTTTGGGTCGCGTTTACACACGAGAACTGGGCACGAAGTTCAGCAACGGGGCGCGTGCGAAGGAATCGATGTCGCTGCATTCGTATGCAAGCGCTGTTAGCGAACTGCATCCCGGGGTATGCTAGGGCGCGATGTGTGTTTGCACGCTGTTATAAAGCACGACTGGCGAGATGCCTGACGGCGGGCGCACTCGTTCGAATTCGCGAGAATTGCATCGTAGGGTAGTTTGATATCGGAGGTTTGCGCAAGAATGCTTGGGCGCGCTTTCGGGATGCTTCAATTTTTTACACAACGTTCTCCTTCGATCTCCTACGGCTACACCGGCTACGTGAGTAGAACAGAAACGGTTACGGCATTGTCTCGCGTAAAAAAAAGTAACTGTTTCAATATTCCTGCGAAATATTGTCAACATAACCGCGCAACAAAATACGATAATCGCTCCGATACACACGAGTGACGACACGAATAGATTACCTTGTAAGCGGCCGCTCTCGTTTTACCGCGCGTTCCATCGAATTCGCGATCGGTTTCATTCGGCGCTCGGTCGCGGATGTAGACGCCGAGTTTATACGGCGGGAAACGAATATCTTCAATTTTCTTACGGCTGGATAACATTCGCTTCACGGCGTGCGGCGATAAAATAAAAATCGGCTTAGCGCGGGAGTAACGACGGACTTCCGTGTAGCCATCGCCGGTCACATTTATCAGTCGGCTATTTCATTTCGGTAAACGCGCGCGCGCGCGCGCGCGCCGCATTCGTAATCCTTTAAAGTAATATCGGTACATCCGCGTTACACCGGATTTTCTGAAATTGATTTACAACGCCGGATGCACGTACGTCGGTGAGGATTCGTCTCGGCCGGCGCGACTGGTTTGCGCCGAGTCGCTAAATAACTAAAGTAAAAATTGATACCGGTACGCAGGTAAAATTGATTTCTGCCGACGATATATTCGACGTGGAAGCGAAGCGTTACGACAAGATACATAATATACGAGCTCCCGAAACATTAATATTCGCGTAAGAAAAATGAACAAGAATGGAAGCTTTACGCGGGTATATTTTATTAATTAATTCTACGGCGAACAGTTCGATCAGCGCTCGAATTGTACGCGACAAATGTTTTCGTTGTGATTTGTATCACGCAGAGAGAGAGAGTGTGTGTGTGTGTGTGTGTGTGTTGCTTATCATCGTACACAGGGTGTTCCAGGAGGAAAAGTCAATATTCTGAGAAGTGATAGTATCGGTCACTTTAAGCAGAAATATTCATATAAATATATGTCCCATTCCCCACTGTTTCCGAAATAGAACTAATTGAATGTCTCGTGTATCACTCTTCATTCAACCTCATAAACGTCTGCGGGAATTTATTCTTGTACATCTGTTGGCATTTGTGCTGATAACATTGTAGAAATGTTGAAAATGTAAAGGAACGTCACAATGTACTCAGACGGAGCAACGCGCCATGTTCGTACGGGAGTTGAAAAATGCATCGTTGTTAACGGTGGAATTTTTGAAACTTTATTATGATCCGTAAAAAAATGTATCACTCGAACAATAAGTATTAGAAATAGAAACGTAGTATTTCTTTCTTGTCAGTAATTTTGCAACTGTACATTCAAACAGCTCTATCTCGGGAACGGTGGGGAATGGGACATATATTCGTATGAACATTTTTGCTTAAAATGACCGATACTATCACCTCCCAGAATATTGACCTTTCTTCCTGAAACACCCTGTATGCGTGTAATCCGTCGGAGTATATTTCGACCCTGGATGCTGTCCATCCGGTTTCGCTTCTCAAATGAGAGAGAAAGGAGGTGAGGACAAAAAAGAGGAATGTTGAGAGAGAAAGAGAGAGAGAGGGGGGGGGGCGACGAGCAGAAAAAGTGGAAATTCATTGACACGGTCGTCCGAAGCGACGGTGTCGCTCACTCGTCGGCGACTCGTATGCTTTTCGGCTTACGTAAAATTGAATTCGCCGGGAAATTTTACACTGACCGTGCTATTGCAACTCCGGTGCTTTCGAGTTTCTAAACTATGAGAGTCAGAAAGAGGGCGAGGGAGGGGAGAAAGAGAGGAGAGATTTACCCGGCTTTATGTACAGCGCGAACTTTCTTGGCTCAATTTTTTTTTACCATCCGTCTTTGATCGACTTCCATCTTGCGAAGATGATATTCCGAAAGGATCCGTCGGTTTACGATGATCTGATAGTGGCTGAGGGACCCTTTCGCACGATGATACGAGCCTCGAGCTTCGTTCCCCGACCTCATCCGCGAACCTGTCGCATTTCCGAGCCGACGACACGACGAGAATTTGACAGTCACATCGAGCATATTGCACGTTTCCGGGTCGCACGCATTATTAGAATATCGATTAGATTATCTGACGTATGTAATACGCTTGTGAATATCGAGCAGACAGCGTGAAAATTCTGAGCGAGGGCGAAATTCTATAACGAAAATAGCGAGATGAATCTAAAAACTATTAATCTCAATACATCGGCGCTTCAATAAAAAGTTGGCTCCTACAAATGCCGATGTGTCTCTTACGTATGCATATTAAGTTACCTTTGCATTTAAACACATTAATAATGTGTTGCGCTGTTTATATTTATATTAACATAAGTTAATAATATTCATTATTGTATTATGTTAAATTGTATAAATCTTATATTCTATACTAACAATATGTTATCAAATTCCACACATTCCTTTATGAGGTCATCACATAGAAAATTAATGAATAAATTAGTTAAACTAAAAGCCCTTCTGTTTCATATTTGTATACGCGAAAGAATTATATATACAAATAGATTCTTGCAGACAGATCCATTGTAGTAATTAATTACATACAAGCAATTATGGCGTATGCGATTCTCGAAAGTCATTTGCATGTCGATTGTCATATACTGCACTGCACCTCGTTAGCATTTTCGGTTACGTATACACGGTTATTTCGGTTTTATAGCGGCCGTTATTAAAGGATACGCGCTCGTGGCGAATATGTTTCCGAGATTCAAAAATATTCCGAGATCGTGTGACAATTAGTTGATCAGTATTCGCGACAGGTAGTGCATCGAAATTTACACAATAATTTATGTAACGCGGGCGATACAAATTTTCGGCCGAACTTCGGCGGAAATATTGGCCTTAACGCAATAATACAAACTATGCCATTGCTGTTGTATTAATAGTCGTCGCCGTAATTAACCACGTTGCGGAAAAATTCTTGTTGCGCCGCGGATTTTTCCGCTTTAAATACCGGCGAACGCGATCGTTTAATCGGTTAATAATAATTCGGCAAAATTATTCAAACACACGACCCACATTTCCAAGCATTCCAATGCGTTTTGGTAAACTCAATTAATGTTTCTGATTCGTGATTAAATTTGATGTAATAGCTAGACATGGCGCGCAGTTCCCGTAGAGCTAATCCCGGTTAAGCAAATTATCCTACTCTGTTTATTATATCGGTCACCAGCGCCATAAACGCTACCAATTTGCATCGCAATGGAAATTAACAATTCTACGATTCGATTTCACACGGCGCGCCACGCCACGTTCCAAAATCGCGCGGACGTAAACGCGGATGCCCCACGGGGCATCCAACAAAGGGGCGAGCGGCGCGAAGCACCCTCCCCGATAAGCCCGATTGCATCCGGAGAATGTCGCGGAGACGCGGTACATGATTAATCACTTTCCGGCATCTCTTTTGCCGCGTTCCCGACCGCGCTCGCGTCCATTGACGGAACGCCCGCATTCGGCATTTCGGGAAATTTCATTCGGAATTTCGGCCCGCCGCCCGCCGCATCGCTGGGAGGCCTTGGTCGACGAACCTGCGCGCAAGTACCGTCGGAAGTGGAGTGCGTCGAATAGATTGAAATGCTTAACCGCGGCATGGGCGGAACATCAAAGCTGTACAGCTTTGTTTCCGCGGACGCGGTAGCGAAAGAGAGACGGGAAAAGGTGGCGAAGGGGCGAGGGGGCGCAGAGGGAGAGGGACGTGTGTCTAACCGTGCGAAAGGAAGAAGATGGAGCGTTACCGCACCGTCGGAGAAAGGGTTGCGGCAGGATACACGATCGGGAGAAAGTGGGAGGGAGAGGAGGCGGAAGATAGGATAGATAGAGAGAGAGGGGTGCATCGCCGAATAGGAATCGATTTGAATCGTCGAGCCAGCTTCTACAGACGTCCGTTTTGCCCCGTCTGTATTGCGGTCGCAAGAACGACGGGAACATCCCGAAGAAATTCTCACGCCGAATGCACCGCGACACCCATTGTTAGTCACAAGCTCGCACAGTTTCGAGGGAATGCGAGCGACTTTCCTGAAACTGATTAAAAGTTCTCGCGGTTTTTCCCCCCTCAACATTTTTTTTTTGTTAACCCGCGAGACAGAAAGTTTCGAGATTCGAAAATTACTAAGACTCGGAGATACCTGACAAATCTCGTTATTTCCTCTGCAGCCCTTAAACTGCGGTTCTAAACCACGTCATTACACACAACGTATGCAGGAGTTAGAATTAATTAATTAAATTGCGCAATGAGTAATTTCAATTATAATCCGCGCGTTATAATCTCACGCGCACGACCAACGCGTTTCTGTTTTCTTTTTCAACGCGCAACGGCGACTCGTGCTGGCTGCCGACGTGCAACACATCTTGTAATTTAATTCCACTTTTGTTTATACCGCGCCAGGAGAAAAATGTAAAACTCGTAGCTACAATTACGATACGCCCGCGCGTTCGCGCGGGCAACAAATTTTTCAACAAATTTCGCCGAATGTTACCGGGGGATTAGTCGCGAAACTCGCGAAAAATTCGCAAAGGCACGCGCGCGTTGAAATGTCAAGCTCAGCAAACTTTATCGTTTTTTGTTTTGTTATTTTATTTAGTTGAATTTGTTTGGGGGGCGCGTTCGCGAAAACGCGCCGGAGACGTAAGGAGGGCAAAACCTCGCGCGAAAAAAAAAAGATTTCTTCCGGCGCATATCAATTCGTCATTGGGAAGCGCGAACTTGTGGCCGGGCAACTAACTTATACGGATAAATGAAAAAGTAATGCAGCCCGCCGTTGGACGCGCGAGGGCTGAATTTTGCACAGGCGACGGTATGCGACGGAGGAGTGAGTAATTATGCAGTAGCCACTGGTCCACTCCGGAATTCATAGTACACATGCACCGCACAAACGCGTTTCGCAAAGACAGCTTAAGGCGATGAAAGCGTCG
>NW_011967149.1:695734-710774 GCF_000949405.1 Vollenhovia emeryi
TAGAGTAGAAATATCAACAATGATAAGTAAACGAATATTGTATCAACAATAGGCTTGTTTTCTATTGCTGCACTGGCAAACTAGTGCAGTAAGCTAGAATAAAAAGAAAATATACTTGTCTTACTGTGCCGCACAAACGCGTTTCCCAAAGACAGTTTAAGGCGACGAAAGCGTCGAAGAGTAAGAATATCCACAATGATAAGACAACGAATATTGTATCAACAATGGGCTTGTTTTCTATTGCTGCACTGGTAGACTAGTGCAGTAAGTTAGAATAAGAAAAAAATACTTATAATATAAAACATATGAAACATATAAAACAAGCTTAATATTCAAATAATAAGGATAACGTCGACAATTAACTGGCACAATATATTTCGTTTAAAACATACAACGTTTCGACCAGTAATACTGGTCCTTATCAAGTATTAAAAATTTTTAACAAGTATTACTTGATAGTACCAGTAATAGTACCAGTAATTGATAAGGACCAGTATTACTGGTCGAAACGTTGTATGTTTTAAACGAAATATATTGTGCCAGTTAATTGTCGACGTTATCCTTATTCTTTGTTCTTTATTTACTGGCGATCCATCTCTTCAAGTTTAAGCTTAATATTGTACCGTCAGAAATAAAAGAGCACATACGTTGCGTTGAACGTGAATCAGATTTAAAGTATCGCCACCGTATTCACACGGAGAAACACATGGAGCTGCCGTAGCTAAAAACTGCGTGTGGTAACTGCATTTTAGTTCAGTAAAATATGAACAGCTAATATTTAGTTGTGATAGCTAAATGTTTTGCTACTGTGCCTATTGTACTGGGTGCGACAGCAAGCCGTTTGCTGTGGCTTAGAAACTTAATGGCAGCAAAATATTTTCAGCAAACCACGATTAGCTACGGTGGTGACAATTTTGTTTTCCAGTGCAGGCTGCTCTTCCCTGAAAATGCGCATTATCGTCAACTGCATTCACGAGTCCCGTTACAACGCCAATATAAACATTGTCGAGCGAGTCGGCTCGAAGCGGAGCGACGATAAAGCAGATGAGAGAAGAGATCCATTTCGCGCTAACTGTTTAATCCGCGGAACGCTGGAGGGAAATTCTCACGTCGGGCGAGCGCCCGTTGGAAAATGGTAATCGGCGAGCGAGCTGGAGCACACTCGGCGTCATAATGACATGGCTAGCTGCCGTGTCCCGCTCCACTCCGCTACCTCCCCCCCGGGCTTTTCGCTTTGTTTTTATCGGAGGAATTGGCACCGAACGAACCGTGCAGACAACTCGGAGGACACTTCAGCCGTCCGTCCGTTCTCATTGCCGCGAGGCGTCTCCAAGTTTGTTCGAGTTTAATTGAGCTTGAAAGTTTCCGACTTGTTGTCCGGATCCACCTTCTCGATACCTCCGTCCTGTGCCACCCCTCGTCTTACCCCATATTACAAATCTCGTCTCGGCGCCATCCTGGAGACTGTGCGAGCAAAAAAAATCGCCCGAGGCTCTCGATTCACGGATGAAACACGCCAGTGTCGAGACGATACTTTTAACATTTTCGACATTTCAGTCGGTACATCCCGATAAACGAGTAAATCTCTCGATCTCGGTGTCGCGTTGTTAAGATTTAACGACTCGCCGCGCGGACGGAGCTAGTCTACAAATTCGCCATGTAGCGAACGTGGGCAATTTAGATTAGCAACTGCGGCTGATCCTGTGGTTTAAATGTCAGGGCCAACGTCAACGATACATTGTCCGCGTCCATTAAATGACGGGGTGTCCGTGGGGAGTGGCGAGCGCGATAAATCAATCGCTCTCGCGGCCAAGTTTGACAGGTGCATTACCCGTTGTTGCACACGTTTTCTTAGGTCCCTCGCGTAGCGCGTCGCGATCCGACACACCATCGGCCATTATCGAATTGCGCGGAAATTGGATCGCGATTGTAAAACATGCCGACCGGCGCGTAACTAATAGCCATTTAGCGTCTTGAGGGAGGAGAGAGGGAGGGGGAGGGTAAAAGGATGATCATTCCCGAACGCGACGAGGGAGATAGCATTAATTAAAACAGCGAGAACGAAAATAAAACGCAGCCGATCGACCGTTGCGAAAACGCTTGAATAATTCAGCACCGAAATGTCACGGGCGGATAAGCTTCGTCGCTTCGCGCGCACTGGAATAAATTAATTCGAGATCAATTAAAGTCGCGCTGAATCGCGACGTGCCGGGTCAGCCGGTTTGTACAATCTTTAATGCGAGCTGTGTTTTTCTCGCGTTCAAGTGCCCGCCGCGACCAGAGAGCCGGCCCATGAATTTTCGGCCAGCCGAACGGCCAATTCTTTTTACTTCTTTTTACCCGGTTCCCATAAAAATGCGTAAAAATTCTGCGCTCTTTTTCTATGAAAAAACAAATGTCCCGTTTTTCAGATTCCTAATTTGATTTTGCGCACGCGGTATCGCGAGCCACGTTTCCCGAAGAAGAATTAAAGTCGCGCTGAATCGCGACGTGCCGGGTCAGCCGGTTTGTACAATCTTTAATGCGAGTTTTTCTCGCGTTCAAGTCCCGCCGCGACCAGAGAGCCGGCCCATGAATTTTCGGCCAGCCGAACGGCCAATTCTTTTTACCCGGTTCCCATAAAAATGCGTAAAAATTCTGCGCTCTCTTTCTATGAAAAAACAAATGTCCCGTTTTTCAGATTCCTAATTTGATTTTGCACACGTGGTATCGCGAGCCACGTTTCCCGTAGAGCGCCGCGACGAGTTTTCCAAACTTGTTACACGCAATTGCAACTATTGAATTCCGCCGGTCCGCCAAGTCAATTGTTCGAACACACTTTCAAATTCAGACAATGGGACCGAGCCCAGCGAGAAACTCATTAAACGAACCCATTTATATAAGCAATTTGAGCGGGCGGGGAAAATGCACTCGCGAGCCCGGAATCAAACCGCGCGGATAAAGCGTGTATAAATATTATTCACCTAGTTGACGATAATTACGCTCTATTCACGGCACGCCGTCGGAATTACCGTAACTACGCGATTGTCATGTAAACTTTGTGATTGCGCACTTTGGCGCGCGTGGAGCAGGCGTGCGCGGACGGCGTTTAATTTACCGCTTGTCTTACAATACACCGCGCATTCCGTATATACGCGCGATTATTATTTCACTCGTCGATGTTTGCCCACAACGACCAGGTGTTGTCGGTCCGGACAACGTCAAAGGCCCCGCAGTCGAGTCTCGCGCCCGCAATTCGCGAATTTCCATATTTTCTTTGCCGCTCGCACCCGCGCTCGCCGGCCGCAGCGTGGCGTTCGTTGTGAAAAAAAAAAACGAGCGAGAAAAAAGGGACATTAAATCCGCCCGCCGCTGCCAAACGCCGGCAAAACGCACTTTACCGTTAATAATACCGCTCTATGCGTGACACGCGCATAGGTGCGTACCGCGGCCTCGTTCGACTCTCGGTCGCGAAAGCAGGTGCGCGCAAATTTATTTATCGCCGCCGCGCATATCGCCATTAAATCGACCGCGAGATATCTCTTTTCGACTGTGCTCCGCACTTTGGAGCGCGACGCCTATCAGCGACCCCACCGATCGGTTTCCCGACATGTCGAGACACGCGGCTTTTCAGCGGCTTTAAAAACTGAACGAACGAACGAACGAATGCTCGCAGGTGTCACCGTCTCAATTATTTGCGCGTTTTTCCCATACCGTGTGTTTTTACTCCCGTAGAGCGTGTCGGCACAGATCGCCGTTACGTTCCTCCGCGCGCGACACGCAATTCCGGCCGAGATAAAAATACTCGATATACAATAAAACAGGAAACGACTCGTTCACTCTGAAAACGGCGCATTTCGACATCGACGAGGGAGCAACGTCATTTAGAATTGCTTTTGACTGTCATTTTATCGAATTCAGCATATCATTAAAAGTATAATATTTGTCCTCTCTTCTCTCTCGCTCTCTCTAATTACTGTGAATTTAATAATTCACGTGGACTCGCCGCGAAAACGTGACGCGAATGCCGGTTTAAATCCGGAATGCAGCGAATATTTAAAATACTCGACGGGAGTACGCGCTCTTTACGAACGGTAAACGTGATCATCAGTTTTAATCGCTATCAGGGTGGCACGTTAAAACGTGTCAGTGCCTGCTGGCCGCATCCCACGTTCCCAATTTTTCGTTGCGAGATGCAATGAAGATATTTATCGATAACGAAGAGATGAACGATGATTGAACGATCAAAACATTTTATCGAAAAGGTATACTCGTACAATATACTTTGTACCGAATATCATTCGAATCAGATATGTGCGTCTAAACTCATCTTTATCTTTATTCCCGTCTGCTTACGGCGCTGTAACTCGCTCTAATGATACAACCAATCGATCGTTGCGCGTTACAACGCATACGAGCGATAATCTCTGAGTAAAACCGCCTTTCCTCCTAGCAATAGACAGAGAAAGTCGTTTGCGCGAGAAAATGACGTGGGTAGAATCTTATTTCTTGCCCGAGAACACCATTAACATTTTTGTTAGAAAAATTAGAAATGGATCGTAAATTTTATTCCAACAAAGAACATACGTTCGTGTTGTAGGAGAAGAGAAAAGACGAAGGAGATTTTGTACAATTTGCACGCCATTTGAAATCCTTTCAAAATTGGCACAACATTGATTTGATCGAAGTCACGCAAATCGAAAAGGTGTACTCGTACGATATAATTTATACCGAATATATCAATCAAATGCGTCCAAACTCATCTTTACACCCACAGAAAAAAATGTCCGGATCCAATGCTATTACACTTCAATGTATCATAAAATAGAATCGATATAGAGCCAGTCATATTTATTATAGAGAGAGAAATATTTTAATCTCAAATGAAAAATTCTAAAATCTAGAATAAAATGTTAGTATGTATCGTCTTTTGTCGAATATCGCGGCGCCAACTTCGTGCGTTGTACGCTGGAGGGAAAATTTATTCTAACATATAAGTTACTTTTGTCTCGATATAGTAAGTCAATCTTTTTTTTAATCCGATAGAGGAGAATATGAATTATTGACTTCATTTTGATATTGTCTTATTTTTATACTGAATAAAGTTGTGAGAAATATAAATGCGTCAAGAATATTTTTTGTCTCGGCAACAGAAACCCTTTCTGAGGGTGTACCTTCATTTCCGGTTGCTTACGACGCTGTAACCTTCCGTTGGCCGAGTATCGAAATATCAATTTGGCCCCTCAGGGTTTTAATTGCAAAGTGGCTAGAGCGCCGTCTGTTAATGTCTGGTATTATTAATCACGTAAAACTTTGGAAAGGGGTAGTCCGATTACACTCACAGCATAACCATCGTGGCCCGTGACATCGAACGACCGTGCCTCGGTCCTCGTTACCGTCAAGACATAACAGAATTACCATCGATTCTCCGTAGTTGCTTTTAATTAATGCGATTAATGAACTCAGGGCTAACCGTCGAGCGCGCACGAGCTAGCCCGGCCGATGTCCGCGTCGCGCCAGACCGGCGGTGTCATCGCGCTAGTTTGATTGTTCAACGGGAAATTGCGAATTCCATATTTATAGCGCGCTGGCCGAGAGAGGGAGAGCTCCGTTCGGCAACTTTTAAATGATGCAGACGGCCATTTCTATTTCGTACAACGGCCAAGTCTCCGCGGCGGAGTTTCCGCCTTCGTCCGCTCCGGCGAGAGATTTTCCTCTTTCCAAAGAGCCGGGCGATCGCACGACTCGCCGAAAACCGACGATGATAACGTATGAAAGTTTCAGCGTTCTCAGCCGATCGCGTGTCGCGCTAGCGTCAACACGAAATGCTTTGCGACAGATCCTTTAAGTGGCATTACGAGCGCCGCGCCGGGACAAGGTGCGCAAAGACGAGCAATTGTTATCCCCGGGCACCCCGAAAACATAGAATAGACTTTAATAACTTTATTCAAGCCTCTCATGTTTACCATCGTTGTTGAAATTACTCGCTCGGCTCAACGAGCCCCCAACCCCGCACCGTCTGTCGCTTCGCTTTGTCTCGACTTTCTCGTCCGACCTTTTATTTGCGTGAATTCAAATTACGTCGAGCGGCTTTCCGCAGTTTCCGCCCAGACGAGGATGCTATTGCCCTTGGAAGATGAGATAAACGCCAGGCCGATAAATTCCACTTTGCCCTCTTCTTTACCCCCTCCCCCCCCTCCCCGCCGCCCTCCTCCCACCACCAGGTTTCGCGACCCCGACACTCACCCTGCTGTCGTTCCACGCCTTCGCCCTTCCATCTTCGCCGGATGATACTACTTGATTATACGATAACAGCGGACCGGCTGTGTTTAACTTTCGGCCCGGCAAGAAAATGAGATTCCCGATTGCCGACGTCGTCGGATTTATGTTACGTGCGCGACGATATCTCGCCGCCCGTGCCTCGCTTTGTCTCACCGTGAATCCGGTTGCCGATAATTACGAGTGTTCCCTTCGTTAGCGGTCCGCGCATTTTTCTGGTCGCACTCGCAGATTTACACTCGGCGACAACGTTCCCCAAGACCGAGCTCTAAATTGAGACACGCGGCGATTAAGAGAAAGTCGTATATATTAGAAACAAACGTGTGGGTGCTTGATGAAAAAAATGATCGACGTTACAGGATTGAGGTGCGCTGCACTTGCTCCAGTGACAGCCGTGAGAAAACGTAAAAGATTAGAGATTGTTACAGGGAGAGAATTTTCTCTTAACATTTATTCTGAAAATCGTGTGATCGTGGGACGCGGAATTTTGAAGAACTTTATGAGAGTTTCTTGAAATTTTACCATACATTTTGCTAGTAAAATGTATAATAACATTTGTAAAAAATTCTCTCATGAAATTCTTCGAAACGCCACGTTGTCCCACGATTGTTACACATAATTTTCAGGATAAAGTTTAAAAGAAAATTCTCTCCGTGTAACAATCTTTAATTTTTTGTATTACTTATATACAGCATTTCTAAAGCACTCACAGATTTCTTGTTGACACGGGGTTGATAAGTATTCTAAGTATATTCGATGAAAACCTTAATGGTAGCTTTTAATACGAGAAAGTAAGAAAGCGCGACAGTCAAATTATTTCAACGTAGACAATGCAATTTAGACAGCTTTAATAAGAAAATATACAAGAAGACAAATCTTGTAGATCTCTACGATATTAACGAGAAAACTGAGTCAACGAAATAACTCCATGAAGAAATAACAATGCCCACGATGTGCGCACGACATGACTAATCGCTTGCACACATCTGTATATATTTATTTCTAATTTAGAAAAAAGCCGCGTCGCACTGTGGTCGTTTGAAAAATTAATATCGTAAAAGCGGGCACTTTTTTTACTGGCGCTATTCGGAGCGGAATACACCGCGCGGATTTCGACCGCGCTCTTGCGAAAACACTCCGCTCCGGATAAAGAGCCGTTGGGAAAATATTAACTCTGCACAATAAACATTTTATTTACCCGTTGCTCGGGCGCATGCGTTCAAAGGAAAAGTTTCATCGCGACTGCATTGCCGATCGTGTTATTTTTTCCGAAACTTGTTTTCCAGTTGCATCGTACGTTACTACCCGTTTCCATCGTTGGAACAGTTATGATAAAGCTATATGTTATCGTTAATCGTCTCGGGGAAAAATATTTGTTAGCATTAATTGTCCGGACGAATCGGTTAACAAATTTTTTTTCCCCCCAATATTTTCGAGCAAAATTTACAAGCGTATGAATTATTGGAGATTATTGCTTTTCCCCTGATTGGCAACTGCCCCATTCTCTCGGCAATGCTTGCAACCAATTTCAATCCTGATCCGTTTTAGGAGCGACAGTATTAAAATTTATAGACTCTTGCTCGACATTACGTCGCAAAACTACCATTTATTCGAGCTATCACGAGCGCGATTCTTGCGAAACATTCGCAAATAATTAATAATTTGAATAAGTAGACACAAAATGTACAGTCAGTCTTTAGCAGGTTGTTGCCGGAAGTCATGCTGTATGTTCGATATTAAAAAAAGATGATTTGTTTACGCGAAGACGCGAGAGATTTTTTTTTTGAGCGGAAAAATACGCGGATAACGGAATAAAACATCGAGTCCGCGAGAAGAGAGTCTATACGTGTGTATCGATTAGTCGTTGAAGGAAAAAAAAAACGTCAAAATTATAAGCGCATCGATAGAATGCGGACACGCGGATACGCGTCTCCTCCCTATCGTTTTGTTTCGCGATATCATCGTGCGATGTTCCCCAAAGACGCCGCAGAATTAATTCGAAATGTAAAATGTTTCAAAACAATGTCAAATCTAGCTGTGTAACTTTAATAATAATTTCTAATTTAACAATTTAATTCGCGGGGCCGCCTGAATTTTCGTGTTTTTTTCACGCACGCATTTTGTATTTTTAATCTCGGTGTAACGAGCGGAAAAAAGAGGACGTGCGTCACTCGTGTCATCGGCGTCACTCGCGTCACCTTCGCACCTCAACGTCACGAGCGTGATCGCGCGAGGGCCGTTCGATCGTGAATTATGCGCCGTTGAGAAATTGTTTGCGGCCATCGGGGTTGACACGCGACGTCCCGGCCCGTGTTCATGACACGTATTCGAAGATGACGCGAAAGGACACAAAATTTGTTATCGCGTCACAGGGAAGGACATTCGCGAAGCCGAGCGGCCGCCGCTTCTCGTTTCTCTCCCTTTCTCCCTCACGACCGTCCCTCACTCTCTTTTGTGCATCGACCGCACAGGATGCGAGAGAGCGAAATACCATCTCGAACGACGATTTTTACGAACGGGTAGTTGTTGGCGCGAATAAAACATCGTGCAATGGACCTCCGCGGTAAAACAGAATAAAAAATTATTCATAAGTCTTCCACCCCCCCCCCCAAAAAAAGAGAGAAATTGTGCTCGCAGAATTGGACTGACAATGAGTGTCGTTTGACACATGGTGTTTTCTTCTTTTTTCTTGTTCATCGATACACATCGATCCATTAATAATTGATGCGTCCGACGAGAATTCCGGCTTTTTATTAATGCCGAGGATGGATTGATGTGTATTTATGAATATAAATAGCATAAATATAACAATAGCGAAAGGAAGACACGTCACACACCGATGTGTAAAACTACGCGTAAGTTAAAGTGCTCATTTAACGCTGGCGATCGTATTCAACGGTAATCTCGCAGCTCTAAAAAATGATTGGTAGCTGCCAATAATAAAAAAAAACGCACACGCACCGCGTTATTTCAGATTATATTTACGCGAGAGCCGCGGTATTTGTGCGCGCGCGCGCGCGTGTGTGTGTACATTTCAACTTCGAGATGATTTACCGCGAATGGATTTCCAACAATTCAAACGCGTTCGACGATTCTTCTCGCCCGCTTCCCCTTTTCAGCTTCCGTCAAATTGGTCACGATGGGGGGAAAAAAGCCCAGAAAAAAAGAGGCCATCCGCGCGTTCGCTCGTAAGATATTATCGCGCGCGGCAGTGGCGTGCGCGGGTCGTTTAACTTTCGAAACCTGCGATACGTAATTTTTTTTTTACGAATATCAGCAATCGCCGCCGGCGATAAGCGCGCGCGCGCGCGAAATTTTTTGTAAAACCGAACGACCGCCCGGGCGCGAAATCGAGTCGGGAGCGAAATATCGATCTCTATCGCGTTCAGAATAGAACAACCTGGTTTGCGGCGATACGTAATTATAGCGCGTATATCATTAGACACGCAGGCTGATTTTACGTGATAATCTAATAACAATTTGCGGAACACGGTACCCGCCTTTTAATTCACCGCGTTACGAGGCCGTGACCCATTTATCCCGCCTCGCGCGCGCGTAGCGCACGTGAAAATTATCGAACGTAAAGCAAACGCAGAATAGTTATGTATATGCTGTCGTAAACTGAGCCCCGTCCCCCGCCCCTCCCTTCCTCGAGGGGGGATTAGGACACGATTACCCCACGAAATGCATACGCGTTATCAGGCGCAGCCTCAGGTGTTGCAGCTACTTCGAGTTAAGTCGGTCTTGTCACGCGAACACGCTCTCTACGTGTGTCATCGGTAATTGCGTGGATTTAATGTCAGTAAATGCACGGCGCCGAATATCAATCTCGCCGCAAATGCGGTTGCGACGTCGGCCAGGCTAATATTAAAGCTGCATTGTGATTAACGCGCCTGCTGATAGACGGTGTCGAATCGTTTTGTATTCTCGCGCGCGAGTTAACGAGTCGTTTCTCACCCAATCTAAATCATTCACGAGAACGAGCGGGAACTTAGATGTAAATCGTTAAAGTTTGAATTATTAAATGCGAACGGAAAAAAAAGCACCTCGCGAGCGATTGGGAATTCGATCGTAAAGACGAGACTCAGACATTCGATCGGCGCATCAGCGACGGCGGGAATTCGATCGATCACTCGGCGGACGTTCGGGATGGCGTCACACGCTCGGTCTATCGAAAAATCACGACCTCAAAGCTTCGCGGCCGGTCTTAAAAACGCGAGCGGAAAGAATCGTCGACAAAACGTCGGAGGAGTGCCCGGTAAACGTTTGTCGTTTGCGAACTATTTGAGACGTAACTACGCGTACACGAGCGAAAGAGCCTCCACGAGACCGTTAACGGTCGAGAGCCGTTAGACCCCAGCTCTCGTTCGGCTTTCCCTCTTCTTTCGCTCTTTCCCCCCCGGTGCTTTTCTCATTATCCGCGGGTAATCGTATCCGCGGTGCAATCGCACGCGACCGGATCCGTATAATCGAGAGCAAGGCTCGCGAGTTTCGCCGAGTGGGCTGTTTCGCCCCAGAAGTCTACACAAATTGTGTGCGAACATGCGCGTTAACTCTCTGCGCTCGCAAGCAATCACGTCGAGCTAATGATTAAAAGCGCTTTATCGAACGATCCTCTTTTCCTCGCCTCTTTCCGTGCGACCAAAGTGTTAGAGGCAACGAGTCTTGATTGATAAAAATAATGCGTAATTCCTTTCCACGTGATGTAACGCTTTCAGCTTTATCCGGTAAACACGCGACGAATCGCACTTGCGCCAATCCAATGCGTTTACTTACTATACTGAAATTTATATCTCTCACGTCGGGGTAATCGAAAAACTCCGCTCGCAAATACGGCAGACGGCGCGAAAACAGTTCGAGGGGAAGTTTCCGGTTAGCTGAAACTTACCGCCGATATTCGTCTTCACTTAAGCCAATCTCTAACTCTCATCCCCTTTCTCTCTATGTCGCAGTGGCTCGGTCTGGGCATCATGGCAGTGGGCGTCTGGGCATGGACCGAAAAGGACACCTTCAACAACCTGTCCCGCCTCACGAACGTCGCACTCGATCCAGCATTTATCCTCATTCTAGTCGGTGAGTAACCGGTCTTTTTTCTCTCGTCCTTCCTTGCCTCCTCCCCTCCGCTCGCTACGCGACTCTCGGAGAGTCGCACGGAGAGTTATAACGGCTCTCTTTGAGTGGTAGCGAGTTAAGCTTCAATTTTAGGAATTTCCACAAGAATGTTCTTAGGAAATCCTCTAATTATAAATACAATACAAACAATGCTTTACTCCACTGGAGAGCGACGGTAGTTATCATTTATTTTTATTTCTATGACCGGCTTAGAAATGCTGAGCATTTGGAGGAATTACATCGGGGCTATTGATTACGAGTAAATAAACGAGAAAGATTGGAAGAACACGCTTGTTAACTTCCAAAAATCTTTCTTTTAAATCTTCAAATATAAATTTGGAGTGAAATGGAAACGAGAACGCGACTTAGGTCCGGGCAACCTAAAGGTAGCCTAATAATTTAATGAATTTGCATATTAAATTTAAATTATTAGGCTACCTTCAGCTTGCCCGGACCTAAGCGGCGTTCCCGTTTCAATTTGACTCCAAATTTATATTTGTAGATTTAAAAGAAAGAATTTAATTTAAATTCAAATTTAATATGTGAATTCATTAAATTATTCGGCTACCTTCGGCTTGCCCGGACCTAAGTGGCGTTCTTATTTCTACGATTTATATCTTAAAGGTCCTGACTTAACTTGTTTATATTCGGAATATTTTAAGTATTTGAACGCATAATAGAGATATGTTTATAATGTCCAATTTTCCGATGTAGAAAAATGTGAAACGATATTAGAAGCGCGATGATTTTCATGGCAAAGAATGAGAATGAAGCGTAATAAAGGAGGGGAACTACTACCATAATGCGCCGGCTGATCATGGTAAGAATCGCAGCTTTCCGACATTCGGTGGGTTTCTCCCGGCAGTGGAGACGACGATCGCAATTTTTCCTCAGGACTGCCTGCGAAGGGGCTATCGTTCCCGTCGGCGGAAACATTTCGCACGGCCATAACTTGATTTCTGTATTAACGCCGCTCGGGTGGTCTCGTAATGGTTGCCCGAGGACGACATTCGTTCTAATTCGTCCGCGATATTTCGCGCACTTCCTTGACGCGGAAATCGCGTAATGCGCCGTCCGACAATAGCGCGGATTTGTAATTTGGATAAGACCCAGAGCGCCCTGTAGTTTACCTCGCCGAGAAGTGAAGCACGGCGCGAGCCGGAAATTAAGGTGTCTACAGAGTCGTGAATTTTCCGAATAGTTTAAGTTTTCCGAGAGAAACAAATTTGTTACAAACCGCATACTTTTTAACTTTTCCTCTCTCTCTCTCTCTCTCTCTCTTTGCTGTTCAAGCACGGCAAAAAGAATCCGCCGTCTAAGTTAACGTCGCGAATTCCGGGAAACATCCTGTAGATGCCTTTCGGAAATGACGGATTTAAGGGAGCGACGTAGCATTGAGTAGAAACAGACTATTTACCATTTTCACTTCTTATAATCATTCAACCGAGCAGACAGAGATATAGCCATCGCGGTGCTTTGAGGTTCAGCCGCTGTCTGAAGTTGAAATTCAATATCTCATCGTCTTATATTATTCCTGCAACGCGCTCCGCCCTTCGCTTTTCAGTGAATAACCTCCGTACAACTGCGCATTGGAGATTTGAAAAATTCTCATCTCGCTAGTCTGATTTACGGAACGCTTCTTTACTAATGCGTTAGAGGGCTAATAGCAGAAAATTAATGCGGCGTAAGTAACGAGAAATTTATTCGCTGTAATGTAATTATTTTTCAAAGGAGGGCGACAAGAGAGACGGCATCCTATCATTACCAAGAAAAAACTAGCAATTATTTGTTTTAACGTTCTATGACGCGCTTATTATGACGCCGTAATAGCCTTTTATGTTCGCGGGTGGTGGTAATTTTATTCGTTCACAACTGACAATTAACAATTACATACAAATTTTTTTTTCCTTCCACGAGCGGATATAGTTTCGTTTACCAAGTAAACATTTATCAAAGCGTTTCGCGGAGCGTGTTTGCAACATAATAACCCCATTTCAATTAACACAACGCTCATTGAACGGAATGCGAATGAGGGAGAGGAGGGGGGGGGGGAGAGAAATAATCGGTAGTTTCCCGGGTGAATCGCTCTCTCGTAAACCATCGAGTAAATTAGGTGGAATGATGGAATGAAAAATAATGTAGCCGGAGCCGTATAATCGTGATGTATAGATGATACCACGTGCGTCCTCGCCGAATACGCGGTCTTATGAATCGGCGTCCCAAAGGTAACGACACAATTCCCTCGCCACGAGGGTGGAAGATAAGCTACATGCACGCGACATTACCGGCCATTAAAGGGTGCGTTTTGCTGGCGCGCGAGAGGAAGGGCTTTTTGTCGGTCGCGATCCTGACATCCTATTTTCACATGATGCCTCGCGGTCATTAGTGTGCACAAGGTGCGTCTCCCAGTATTGGTGAATACCAGAGACCCTGTAATCAGAGACTGGCCATAAGAGTACGTCAAATTCCCGCGAGTGAGAGAGAAACATAGGCCGTCTCACGCTTCCACGATCGTAGAATCGTAGAGTTTGACGAACTCTTATGGCCAGCCTTTGATTACAGGGTCTCTAGTGAATACAGGGATTACCCGTGAAAAGTCCGAGTCGAGTTTCACGATGACGCCTGGAGAGCAGGATTGTTTTAAACGCCGAGACACATAAGCAACCGTCAGAATCGGATTTTCGTCGAGAAAAACATCCAATATACAATTCTCGTCGAAGAACCATAGATATTACTGAAGCGCGGAAACTTGCAGGGATTCCGGAGGGCCGGCGGAACACTAATTAAAATGGATACGGCGGGTACGGAAGGGTTAAGGGCGCGCTGACAGAAAGCGCGTTCGCCGCGTCCCCCTCGATACGTTTCCATTAACCATCACAGACTCTCTCTCCGTTTCGCGACACGAATGTAATATTCCGTCGGCTAATACACGTGCTCTACCGGCAAATAGACGCAGATTGCGCGCTGCGGTCCTTCCGTTCTCTCCCTCTCCTCCCCCCCCCCTATCTCTCTCTCTCTCTCTCTCTCTCTTCCTCTAACAGGGTGCCAAAGTTTTAATTGGATACGAGCTGGCAGCGAGGCGACGGACATAAAATTAGGACGAGGTCCGATTTATTTCGCCGGTCCTCCGAGTTGCAGACGTCACGTTTTCGGACAAGGAGGATGACATTCCGAGACTCCGCTGCTGCGGGACGTGACGCCGTGAACCGGATTACGCGCCGGGCGTGTACACGTGGATTCCGGGGGATTCCGCGCCCCGGAAAGCCGCTCGCGCGCTTTCGAAGCGGTCGCCCGCGCGCGGTTTCGCCGAGCCCTAACGGCGAGAATGCTTCCGGGAATGCCCGGCAACCGAATTCAAACCGGTGCGATGGCTGGCCTGTGGTACGGCGACGTTCTCTTGCGGGACGTCGCGCGGCCCAAATCGAATTTGCACGTGATCCGGCGCGCCGGAAGAACAACGGACGGGGCGACCGCTCGAGTACGAAAGTGGGCGACGATTTGCAGGGTCTCATCCATTTGTTTGCCCCGTGTCCGTGGAAGCGATTCCCTCCAAGTTCGAAGTGGACGGCGATAAGAGGCCGGCTCGTTCCATCGTCGCTAGTAGTAATTTACTTCAATTGTTCATTTGACAGTAATGACAAGATTTTTATTTGAAATTATACTATATTCT